>NC_063256.1:30953623-31261659 GCF_019578655.1 Ricinus communis | reverse complement strand
ATCAACACAAGGATTTATCCTAGTTCACTACTAAGACCTACATCCAGTCCTTAAGGATTTCACCTTAAGATTATCTCCACTCTTTAACTTTATTAACGGCTAGAGATCAAGCCTTACAAGGTTCTAAAGCTAAGACACCTTATACAGTCTAAGATATAGGTTTCTATCAACCTCTCACTTGCTTTCTTAGGTGCAAATGGATCTCTCGCAGACTTTTAGAAGGGAGGTTGTGTCACCCTACAAACCACAAGCTTTATCACAAGCTGCTTGAAAATCTTACAAGAGGTTTTCTCCTTTGAAAGCAATAAATATAACTAAACAGAATTTCTATATGGATTAGATATAATTTTAGTGCAAGAAAAACTAATTTTGGAAGATCATAGATGCAAACACTCAAGAAAAGAAGATGAAGATAATGAGTAATAATGCTTTTCCATTCTTATGATATTTTTAGAAGTAAATGCTATCATTCCTTATTGGTTTGGTAGGTGAAAGCTTTTTTTATAGAGCAAAGGAAAAACTAATTGTTAGAGACATTTTATGAAGGGAGTAGATATATACATAAAGAAACCTTTTCAAAATTTGCTTTAAAGAACTTTACAGCTGCTGATTTAGACACCTGACACGCTCTATAGCTTTCTGTCAACAATTGGCAGAAAGCTATCAAAAAAGCATGTCACTATGGCAGACAACTAAAGTTGGCGGTGTGGGGTTGCCTCTACTTTACGCAATCTAAACTAGCCGTTTGGACACATATAAGAAATATGTGAGTGTGTGGAAAATGATTTGTTAGACTAGATAAAAGATAAATACCTTAAAGATATCAAAAAGATGTCTGATCCAAAATAGATATCTCAAAAATGTGACCAGAAGATCATTGTCAATAAGGCGTGACCACGCCATACAATTTATGAGCTGCTGGAACCTGCAAAAAGAGCTTCTAATTTTTCAAGATAGATTCATAGTGGACCCATTTTTAGTTAATTTCCTCTATTTTTGGAAGTATTGGATAAAAAGAACTTTCTCTCATGAATTTAGGATTTTAATTAGGGTTAGATTAGTCTTTATCTTATCCTTCCTTATAGGGATAAGATTAGCCTCATATTAGGAGTCTTTTAGGGTTTGATTTTTATTCCTTATCTCTTAGTCCTTTTTAGGGTTAGAATCATTTCAAAACCCTATAAATAGAGCTATGTATTTCGGCCAAAAGGGCATTAGATCAATATATCATTTTGAATGAAGTTTATTTCCCTTGAGTTGTTAACTCTTGAATTTCTTGAGATTAAATTAACTTATTTAGTTTAGTTTCACATCTACATGTTTGATCAATCAATTAACTTTTTATTAGTTTCTTGGGTTGTTTGAACATTCTTCATCTATTTATAACTAAAGGGCTTAGTAGTTCTATTGATAAGTTTGTTAGTTCCATAATCAATTACAAACTTTCAAGTTAGATCTTAGCATGACAATTCGAACTTATTGGTAAGAGTGCTTCCTCTTAAATAGGGAGAATATTTATCAGTTTGAGTTTCTCAGCATTGCTTATCTTGGTGTTTGAACTATTCGGTTCGAGTTCGTATCATTTGGTATCAGAGCCAAACTTGTAAGTTTGGTTTACTTTCTTTTCAATTAAGGGTCTATCTTCTATTTCATCTCAATTTCTGTTCGCATCATTATAAAAAAAAGTATACTATTTTCATTGCTGCCCGTATACCAAAGCAGATTTCCAAAAAAAAAAAGGAAAGGAACGGAAGACTAACCCTAATCGTTTGTGTTGGGTGGTTCTTGAATAATTGATTCTTGATTGATTCATTCCACAATTCTTTTTAATTGATTGGAGCTAGTCTTCATTCTTGAAATTTTGATTTGGGTAATTTTTTTGTTTTCTCTTAAATAGCTTTTCCTTTGGGTTAATTGAGTCTTGTTCGATTAGTTGTAAGCTTGTTTTGTTCACACGCTTATAATTCATTTTATTGATTCACGAGTGTTCTATTGAACTTCAGAATTAATAAAGGTTAAGAGGTTGTGAAAAAGTTGTTTTTGTGATTACTAGAACAATTTGATTTAATTTCTATAAGGAATTTAATTCTTTGTGAGTGAAACACGTAAGGGAGTGATCTTTTTTTGTTTTGCCTTTAACTATAAGAAGCCTCTAAAGTATAACACTTGATCACGTCTTTTCTTTTTTTATTTTATTTTCTAGTCTTTTGGGTTAACCATGTCATCCGGACAGCCATTGACTTTAGAAAATTTAGCTTCTATATTGAGAGATATAGTAGAACATATGCAAAGACAATTTCAAAAATAAGATGACAAATTAACTAGGTTATTGAATGATATGCCTAAAACGTCTAAGGGGATGGTTTTGATAATGACCTAGAAAGTGAGTCTAAAGGGTCTAGACATAGTCTCCAACACAAAATTGACACCAATTTGGGTAGTATTAAGATCAAAATACCATCTTTTCATGGTAAGAGTGACCTTGAAGCTTATTTGGAGTGGAAAAAGAAGGTCGAAAGGGTTTTTGAATGTCATAACTATAGTGAGTCTAAGAAGGTTAAACTTGCAATAGTTGAATTTTGTGATTATGCTGCCATTTGGTGGGATCAATTGGTGAGTGGTCATAGGCGTTATGGGGAACCTGAAGTTAGTTCATGGGATGAGGTTAAACAAATTATGCGTAAAAGGTTTATGCCATCGCACTACCAAAGGGATTTGTACAACAAGTTACAAAATATAGTACAAGGTAGTAAGAGTGTTGAGAAGTATTGGCAATCTATGGAGATAGCTATGATTAGAGCCAATATATAAAAGGATATGGAAGCCACAATGGCAAGATTTCTGCATGGTTTGAATCGTGATATTGCTAACATAATTAAATTGCAGTATTATGTAAAGATGGAGGACATGTTGCACATGGCCGTAAAGGTGGAAAAGTAATTGAAAACTAAGAGCAAAAGTGCTGCTCCTAGCTCAAGATGGAGTAACACATACAAAAGGAGCAACCAGCCCCTAACAAGGGTCGTGAGGCATCAAAGGACATCAAGGCAGCCCCTAAATTTGATGTTAACACTAAGCCAACGATGCAAGTTGACCTCAAATTAAAGAAAGTGCAATGCTTCAAGTGTTTGGGGTATGTCATATATCTTCCCAATGTCCAAACAAGCGAACCATGGCAATTCGAGGTGGTGAAGTGGTCTTTGAGAGTGATGAAGAATCTGAACCTGGTGAGGAGGATTACCTAGACATGCCTGAGTTGGAGGACTATGATGATGTGTAATTGGGTGAGGTTAGTAACGTACTTGTAACCTTTAGAGCTTTTAATTTACAACCAGTTGATGATAATGCTCAAAGGGAAAACATGTTCCATACTACATGTAAAGTACAAAACCATGATGCTAATTGTAGTTTAATCATTGATGGGGGTAGTTGAACTAATGGAGCAAGTGCGATGATGGTTGATAAACTTAAGCTTCCAACTATTAAGCACCCTAAGCCATGCACCTTACAATGGCTCAATGATCAAAGTGGAATTAGAGTTACTAAGCAAGTACATGTTATATTTAGTATAAAGAAGTATCATGATGAGGTACTATGTGATGTTGTTCCTATGCATGCATGTCATATGTTGCTAGGTAGACTATGGTTATATGACAGGTCTGTAATTCATAATGGTCGAACCAATGCTTATTCTCTTGTAATGGATGGAAAACCATATGTTTTGGTACCATTAAGTCCTAAAGAAGTTTGTGAATTACAAAAAGTTATAAAGAACCGAATGGAAGCATATGAGAAAGAAAAAAGAAAACAAGCAAAAGGGGAGTTGTGTGGAAAATAATGAGGGGCGAGAGCGAAGAGTGGTAAAAGGAGAGTTTAGTGAAGGTTTGTGCAAGAATGTGAGCAAAAGAATGAGTAAGGCGCAAGAAAAAAGGGAGGCAAGTGAGAAAAAAGTGAGTTTCTTAGTGAGAGAGCGAGATATGAGAAAGGCTTTGAGTGAAAATAGGCAAGTTCTTATACTTATGTACAAGGAAACTTTATTTAACACTAATAATCTTAACTCTTCTCTTCCTAGTGTGTTTGTAAGTGTTTTGCAAGAGTTTGATGATGTGTTTCCTGAGGAGTTACCTAGTAGGTTACCACCACTAAGGGGAATAGAGCACCAAATTGACTTCGTGTCTGGGTCATCCATTCCAAATAGACCAGCCTATATAGTCAATTCCGAGGAGACCAAAGAGTTGCAATGCTAAGTTGAGGAATTACTAAGTAAAGGTTATGTTAGGGAAAGTCTTAGCCCATGTGTTGTTCCTGTTTTGTTAGTCCCTAAGAAAGATGGGTCTTGGCATATGTGTGTTGATTGTTGAGCAATTAACAAGATTACCATTAAATATCATCATACTATTCCTAGATTAGATGATATATTAGATGAATTGCATGGTAGTGTTATCTTTACTAAAATTGATTTGAGAAGTGGCTATCACCAAATTAGAATAAATATAGGTGATGAGTGGAAAACAACATTCAAAACTAAATTTGGTTTGTATGAGTGGTTGGTCATGCCTTTTGGCTTAACTAATGCACCAAGTACTTTTATGAGACTAATGAACCATGTTTTACGTGCGTATATTGGAAAATTTATGGTAGTATACTTTGATGATATTCTGATTTATAGTAAGAGCTTGAATGAGCATGTTGAACATGTTCGAATGGTGTTGATGGTTTTGCGTGAGAATTCTTCATATGCTAACCTTGCTAAGTGTGATTTTTGCACAAACAAACTTGTGTTTCTTGGTTTTGTTGTTAGTGCAAATGGAATTCAGGTTGATGAAGACAAGGTGAAAGCAATTAAGGAGTGGCCAACACCAAAGAATGTTAGTGACGTGAGGAGCTTTCATGGGCTTGCAAGCTTCTATAGGAGGTTTGTCAAGGACTTCAGTACCTTTACCGCACCACTCAACAAGCTTGCAAAGAAGAACGTAAAGTTTCATTGAGGAGAATAACAAGAAAAAGCATTTAATATGCTAAAGGACAAACTTACTTCATCTCCCATTCTTTCACTTCTGGATTTTTTCAAAACTTTTGAAATTGATTGTGATGCTTTTGGTGTAGGTATTGGAGCTGTTTTAATGCAAGATGGGAAGCCAATAGCCTATTTTAGTGAAAAGTTGAATGGAGTTAGCTTAAAGTATCCAACTTATGACAAGGAATTGTATGCTCTTGTGCGTGCACTCAATGTTTGGCAGCATTATTTGCTACCTAAGAAGTTTGTGATTCACACAGATCATGAAGCATTGAAGCACTTGAAGGGACAGAACAAGTTGAATAAACGTCATGCTAAGTGGAGTGAATTTATTGAAGCGTTTCCCTATGTCATTAAGTATAAGCAAGGTAAAGAAAATGTAGTTACCGATGCACTATCTAGAAGGTATGCTTTACTTGCTTCTTTAGAAACAAAATTGCTTGGTTTTGAGTATATCAAAGACTTTTATGTTGATGACCATGATTTTGGTTCTATTTTTCATGCTTGTGAACATGGTGCTATTGATAAATTTAATAGACATGATGGATTTCTATTCAAAGAAAAACGTCTATGCATTCCTATGTGTTCTATGCGTGAATTGTTTGTGAGAGAATCACATGAAGGTGGCTTGATGGGACACTTTGGTGTTCAAAAGACTTTAGATGTTTTGCATGATCATTTCTATTGGCCTAAGATGAAATCTTATGTGAATAGATTATGTGCTAACTGTATTGTATGCAAGCAAGCAAAGTCTAAATCACAACCTAATGGGTTCTGCATGCCTTTGCCCATACCTAATTCTCCTTGGATTGACATATCTATGGATCTTGTGCTTGGATTACCGAGGTCTAAGCATAGGCATGATAGTATTTTTGTTGTGGTGGATAGGTTTTCAAAGATGTCACAATTTATTGCATGTAGGAAAACAGATGATGCACAACATGTTGCTAAATTGTTCTTTAGAGAAATTGTACGTTTACATGGTATGCCTAGAACTATTGTTAGTGATAGGGACACCAAGTTTTTGAGCTATTTTTGGAAGACCTTATGGGGTAAATGGGAACTAAATTGCTTTTTTCTACTACATGTCATCCCCAAACCGATGGTCAAACCGAGGTAGTGAATAGAACTTTGTCACAATTACTTAGGACCATGGTTAAACGAAACTTGAGAATATGGGAAGATTGTTTGCCGCATGTTGAATTCGCATATAATCGTAGTATGCATTCTTCTACTCAATTTTGCCCATTTGAGATTGTCTATGGCTTTATTCCTTTAAGTCCTTTAGATTTGATGATGCAACCAAGGATGAATCTAAGTCAACTAGCATGGATCCACTAGCCTATAGAGGACCAATGGCACGAGCAAGGAGTAAGAAGTTCAAGCAAGTCTTAAATTCTTACTTGGAGCATGTTTTGAAGATGGTTAATGATGGTGCTTTTGATGATGATAACAATGCCTTGAAGATAGTGACAGTAATTGCTATTAATGAAAATTGAGGTAGAAGCTCATCTTCAATAAGGCATGACCACGCCTTACAACCTGTGAGCTACGTAAAATGGGGGCAGAAGATCATTGTCAATAAGGCGTGACCACGCCTTACAATTTATGAGATGCTGGAACCTGCAAAAAGAGCTTTGAATTTTTCAAGATAAATTCGTAGTGGACTTATTTTTAGTTAATTTTCTCTATTTTTAGAAGTATTGGATAAAGAGAACTTTCTTCCATGAATTTAGGATTTTAATTAGGGTTAGATTACTCTTTATCTTATCCTTCCTTATAGGGATAAGATTAGCCTCATATTATGAGTCTTTTAAGGTTTGATTTTTATTCCTTATCTTTTAGTCCTTTTAGGGTTAAAATCATTTCAAAACCCTATAAATAGAGCTATTTATTTCGGCCAAAAGGGCATTAGATCAATATATCATTTTGAATGAAGTTTATTTCCTTTGAGTTGTTAACTCTTGAATTTCTTGAGATTAAATTAACTTGTTTAGTTTAGTTTCACATTTACATGTTTGATCAATCAATTAAGTTTTTATTAGTTTCTTGGGTTGTTTGAACATTCTTCATCTATTTATAACTAAAGGGCTTAGTAGTTCTATTGCTAAATTTGTTAGTTCCATAATCAATTACAAACTTTCAAGTTAGATCTTAGGGCGACAATTCGAACTTATTGGTAAGGGTGCTTCCTCTTAAATAGGGAGAGCATTTATCAGTTTGAGTTTCTCACCATTGCTTATCTTGGTGTTTGAACATATCTGGTTCGAGTTCGTATTCCCTGGAGGGGATGCACATCAGTATACTGAGGCCACCTGTTGCAGCGAATAATTTTGAAATTAAGCTAAATGTCATTCAGATAGTGCAGTAGAGTGTATAGTTTGGGGGCTTGCCTAGTGAAGATCCTAACGCCCACATCGTGAACTTCTTAGAGATTTGTGATACCTTCAAGATAAATGGAACTATCGATGATGCCATTCGGCTTAGGCTATTTCCATTTTCCTTGAGGGATAAAGAAAAAGAGATGGCTACAGTCCCTACCAGCCAACACCATCACCACCTAGAGTTCTGTGGTTGAGAAATTTCTTTATAAGTACTCTCCTCCTACTAAGACAGCAAACATGCATAATAATATTTCTTCTTTTTTCCAGTTTGATGATGAGAGCATGTATGATGTGTGGGGAGGTACAAGGACTCGCTAAGATGTTGCCCATACCATAGTTTGCCATTATGGATACAGGTGCAGACTTTTTACAATGGCTTGAACTCAGCTACGAGGCAGATGATAGATGCAGCTGCAGGTGGGGCCATTAATAGTAAGATGCCAGAGCAGGCCCAGTTAATTGAGGAGATGGCTATGAACACATATCAGTGGCAGTCTTCTAGGAGTAGGCCAGGACAACAATGGGTGGTGAACTAGGTAGATTCTATATCAGCCTTGGCAGCTCAGGTGGAGCTTTTGGCCAAGAAGATCAACCAGCTCCAGATGCCAGTCCAAGCAGCACAGCTTGGCTGTGAGTTTTATGGTGGCCCGCACTACAATGCAAATTATAATACGGGAGGTGTGTTTGCTTCTTCTTCATCTTCTTCTGTTGACCATGAACAAGTTGATTATATGGGAAATGCGCCCAAGCAGCAGAATAACCCGTACAAGAACACATACAAGCCAGGGTGGTGAAACCATTCCAACTTTGGGTGGTGAAATAATAACATCAAGGGTCCACTAGGATTTCAGCGGTTGCACCAGTAGCAGCCCCAACAGCAGACTGTTCTCCCTCAACTCCTTCAAAATTAGAAGGAGAAGCCCAATTTAGAGGAGTTGATGATGAAGTTTGTGTCCACTTCAAAGAACAAGTTTCAGCAGACGGACACAGCTTTTAGAAATCAGCAGGCCTCCATACAGAATTTGGAGAATCAAATAGGCCAGATTTCTAAGATGCTGGCTGAGAGGCAGCCAAGGACTCTACTTGGCAATATATAGTCCAACCCGAGAGAGCATGTGAACGCAATTACGTTGCGATTAGGTAAGTATAATCCTGGTTCTTCTCCTATTTCTAATAATGATATTAATGCGTAGGTAGATTCAAGCAGGAAAGTTGAAGCTACCAAGGCGAAGGAACCAGAGAAGGAAAAGGCAAAGGAGATTCCACTGAGGGAATACCAGCCCAAAAATTTTTGTACCCTGATAGGTTGAAGCAGGCGCAAGTCGACAACAGTTTGGTAAATTTCTAGATATATTTAAACAACTGCACATAAACTTACCTTTTGTTGAACCTATTTCGCAGATGCCTAGGTATGCGAAATTCTTAAAGAAGATTCTTAGCAACAAAAGGAAGTTTGAGGACTTGGCATGCGTAACACTAAATGAGGAATGTTCAATAATTTTTCAAATAAGTTTCCAGAAAAGAGACATTATCGAGGGAGTTTTACTATTCCTTGTGTTATCGGTAACTTAACTATTAATGATGCTTTAGCTGATTTAGGAGCTAGCATTAATGTAATGTCGTACAGCCTGTTTGCAAAGTTGGGGCTAGGAGAGACTAAACCCACTAGGATGAGCATACAGTTAGCTGATAGGTCTATTAAGTATCCTAGGGGTATTGTAAAGAATGTGCTTGTAAAAGTAAATAAATTTATATTTCCTATTGATTTTGTGATCTTAGACATGGACGGTGAGAGTAGTGTACCTTTGATTCTAGGTAGACCTTTTGGCAATTATAGATGTTTATGATGGAAAGCTAAAATTTAGGGTACGAGATGAGACTTCACTTTTGACTTGAATAATTCTATGAGACAGTCTTTAGATCATAATGTGTGTATGCTATTAATGTACTTGATGATGCTATTGAGACACAGTTGCAGGAAATATTAGTTGAAGACCCTTTACAAGTTACTTTGCCAATGGGAGATGAGCATGAGCTGTCAAATGAGGAAGTGTTAGCGTAACTTGAGTTTCTGTTAGCAAATGAGCCAAGCAACAATACTGATAAGTTTTCTATGATTGACAGGGTAGGTGTGTAGAAGTTGATGCTATCACTTGAGCAGCCACCAGTCCTTGAGTTGAAAGAGCTCCCACAACATCTCGACTATGCATATCTATATGAGGATAACAGGTTGCCTGTCATTCTAGCTGCTGACTTGACATCCGAGCTAAGGGAGATGACATTGCCTTCTTTAAGGCACTACCAAAAAGTGTTTGCTTGGAGGATTACTGACATTCCAAGGATTAGCCGCACTTATTGCTCATCTAAGATTCTTATGGACAACATCAATAACCTGGCGATTGGACCGCAGCACAAGTTAAACCCGCACATGCAAGGAGTGGTCAACGAGTCCAACTAAATGACTCGAGGGAAAAAGAAGCGCTTTTGGGAGGCACCCTAAATTTTATTTTATGTTTTTCACACTTTGATCTTTGGTGTTGGAACATTTTCTTAGTTTTAGTTTTCATTTTTCATTTAATTTTCATTTTCATTTTCTGTTATTTCTGTATTTTCCAATTTCAGCTCTTGTAAAGGATGCACCGATTTTCACTCCACTAGCCTCGGTGGATGATCAGGGTAGTCTTCCCTAGATCTTCTTTCATTTTCTACTTTTCTTTATTTTATTTTTCATACATGTTATGTACTTGGATATTATTGATTTTGCTTTCTTTATTTGTACTTCCCATTCGGGGTACCCACTTCATTTTACACTGAGGACAGTGTGTTCCTCAAGTGTGTGGTGGGTAAACCATATGTTCCTTTCTTTTTGTTGCGATTTTCTTTTAACTGTATCTGAAATTGCTATCGCTAATTATATATATTGTTAGGATGTTAGGATACTATGTCTTTATGCACTTAAGTATGCTATTTTTGAGCTGATTGACAATTTGATTTATAGAATTTCAGTTACTTTTCTTTATTGTTCATTGTCCTTGGAAAACAATTAATGGTGTTTAATACATCAACTCTGCCGGGTTAAACCGGTGTTACTTAATTGTTTCTCGAGTCGTCAAATTTTAACTTAGAAGGTTTATTGTATCATATATATGTGTTTCTTAAGTGATAATTCAATTAATGATATTGAGAACCAATTGCAACTGATGTCACACTTTAAATGTGAGATTTTAAGCCAGTTGATCATTCATTATACATATGTTTTTTATATTTATTGTTTGAGTGTGCATTGTACTTGG
This sequence comes from Ricinus communis, assembly GCF_019578655.1. Taxonomy (NCBI): domain Eukaryota; kingdom Viridiplantae; phylum Streptophyta; class Magnoliopsida; order Malpighiales; family Euphorbiaceae; genus Ricinus; species Ricinus communis. The sequence goes on along the minus strand of NC_063256.1, from coordinate 31,250,965 downwards.
CTTTGCTTCTAGAACTTGCTCTGTAATGCTTTATTGAGGTTACATGAATTTGTGAATACCATGAGATGATTTGGGCAACTTAGAATTCACCACACTTGGCCAAAAGCCTACCCCTTTGTGTTTTCATTAGTTAGCCATGGTTGAGCCTTTACCCTTTTCTTCATTTTACACCATTTCACACTTTACAACTTAGCCTCTTCATTTTATTTTTCCTTTATCTTCAAGCTGTAATTTTTATGATTTGCTCTCTTATTTGGGATTAAAATGCCATTTGCTATGTTGGTGAATTCACTAAATTATTTTGATATTTTAGATGCTCCCTTCAATCCAAACTATATTTTTGCTCTTTACTTTATTCAATTGTATGCAGCAGTTCTCTTATAAGCTGCTAGTCTAGTTTTTCGAAAAAAAACAAACAAACAACAAATCTTTATTTCTTATTCTCTTTATTGGATTAATAGTATTTTCAAGCATTATTCTACAAATTGAGGATTAGTGAATATGTTTTGTATTTTTTGGCATTTAATCCTTTGGGAATACATTATTGTTTATTGCAAGAATTTCCAGCATTTTCACACTTCTTTCCTAAATCTTCATACCTTTACCTTAGCCCCATTACAACCCTCGTAAAGACCCTTTGATTTTGATATTCATTTATTCACAGTAGCATAGATAGGATTTATGAGCAAGCTTATGGTAAGTGGGTTTTGTTCATTTACGTTGAGGGATTTATTTCTCACCTTATTCACACTTTGAGTGACTTGAGTGATCCTTGTGAGGCATTGGTTCTTGATGTCTGTTATTGAGTTGTTGTTTAAATTATTCATGCACTGATATTATTTCCACTCTCTGCTAATAATTTACAACTTGACTTACAATTAGGTCTCTTTTTAAGATGTGTTGAATGCTATTTGTTGTGGCCTAGGGGCATGAACTTTGAGGACTTGCTGACTGTGATTTTATGAGGTTGAGTTATTAATTGCTTGAGGACAAGCAAAAGCTTAAGTGTCGGGTGATTTGATATGCACAGTTTTGCACATATTTGCTAGCAAATTATTGCGCATTTTCTTAGCATTTATTGTATTTTTATTCCAAGATCACCCTTGTTTTGTGTCCTTTTGTGTTCTAAGAGATTTTATAGGTCCATCATCAGTGCTTTAGCAATTTTAAATCAATTTCGGGCGAAAATGGACAGAATGGAAGCTTTTGACCTTGGGTTGACGTTTAGGAAGTCAACACTGCTCGTGCTGAAAATCCAGGCCATGCAGCTTAAGCACTTTGAAGCAGCACATTTTCCGAGGGTACCACGCCCCAGAGCACGGCCCGTGTTGGCTAATACAAGCAAGAACATGACTCGTGTTGACTAACACAGGCAAGAACACAGCCATGCTCGATTCAGTTCATTTCTGTGTTGGAACACGCCCGTATTTGTGCAATGTATAAAAGGAATGAGCCAAAAAAAGAGAAAGGTAGTTCTGGATCGGCAATTTTGACTCTTTATATTCCTTTGTAATTTTGCTAAACGTGTTTCAAGCATTTCAGGGCAGTTTCCAAGAGACTGATTTCACCTTGGAACATCAGATTTGTGATACTGGATTTTGGATTGAAGATTGAGGGGGAGTTTTGGAGCAAATCAAGAAGCAATTTTAGAGACCAACTGCAATGTAGATCAAGGCTTTTTGTTGTTCATCCAATTCTAGGAAAATGGTGTATATGTTTCAATTTCTTTATTCTTTCATTGTAATTGAATTTTTATTTGCTTTAGACATGAACATGTATAGCTAGATTGGTTGAACCCATTGGGGTTCTTTGCTATGTTGTCTTCATATTAAATTGTTGAGATTGGTTGAGTTCCCTTTCTTATCTTCTTTTTTGCAATTAATAATATAAATCCAGTTCTCATTACATTGATTGTATTGATTATTATTCATAAAACTCTTTTAGTAGTTGAAATTCTAATTGAGTTTGGAAATTTAATTGCAAAAACGGGTTGATTTTCACTTCTAGGTAAAGTTAATTAATTTGCCGGATTAAGAATTAACAAAGCTTAATGGAGGTGGATTAAAGCTTAAGGCTAACTTAATAATCAATCATTAGGAAGAGATTCCAACTTTAGGTTTTTAAGTTTAGGAATTCGGTTATCTTGAGAGGGAAACCGAATTCAATTTAGAATCCATCCACGGGTAACATAATCGGACTCAACAATCCGTTATTTTTTGTTTGATAGCCAACTCGTCTAGGTCCTCTTTGAGTTTGCTTTCTTGTCTTGATTATTCTCTTTGCTCATTCATTCTCGCATTACACTTAGAATTTAGTTTTTAGTAAATCTAGAACCCTCCGTTATTAATTTTAGGCTAGATAACAAGGACCAAAGTAGTAATTCTAGGATTTTGCTTTCCTGAGGGATACGATATTTTTAATACTTCCCGTTGTGCTAGGCTGCATCAAAAGGTTCACTGCCTTAGTTGTAGTTGCATAAGTACTGCCTATCAGTTTGAATCTATAACCAACTACAAAAAGATATAGAATAAAATGATTAGAAAATATATTCAATTCCTAAAACTAAAATGAAAGATCAAACTTGCATTAAAAAGAGAAATAAAAGAAGAAAAAGAGTAAAAAGAGCACCTTGTTAAGATGTTGGAGAAAAAGAATCAGCCAAGTTCTTGGTTTTTGCTTCAAATGAATAACATAAACTGACAAATTAATACCTTTTCTAAAAGAAGATGATGAACAAAGACAAGAAAGCAAACCCAAAGAGAACCTTAACTAGTTGGCAATCAAACAAAAGATAAAGGATTGGTGAGTCTAATTATGGTACCCGTGGACGAATTTCTTAGCAAGAATTCGGTTTCTCTCGAGATAACCGAATTCTAAACCTAATAACCTAAAGTTGGAATCTCTTCCTAGCAGTTGTGTCACGACCCACCTGTGGGCCGTAATGACACAAACTAGGAATGGGTAGGCTTAAGGCCACCGAAACCCGTAGTAAGCCCCGACACTCATTTGATTTAAACAAATCTCATCTCAAATTAATATTATTAAAACCACAAATTATCTTAATAGCTACATTCTACATAAATACTTGATTACGCGGTAAAAACTAGCGAGACTCAAACTCGAAAATTTACAATCGATACATCTACTATTACTCATGGAGAATCTAAGATTTACCAATTTACATACCAAATCAAATACATCACCCGAATGATGAAGGAGTCGGATTCTTGAATAAGAGTCAGCGGGAGAACTAACGATCACGAATCCGAAAAAAACATAAATGGGTATGGGTCTAGAGTGAGTTAAAATCAAATAATCTAGGGACTATTGCTTCTTCCTGGAAAACATAGATTATTCAAATCGGTATATCAAACCATACTATAATCATACCCTACTATTTCCTTCACATAAAATATTAATCATTCGAATCAAAATATCAACCATGCACGTAAATACAATCCATATTATAATCATACCACAATAAATTAATAAATGAATAAATAAAAATATATTTTTACTTTTACGGGACGAGTGGCTCGGTAGAACCCTAAACCCCAAAATCTAGTAGCCATTCGGCTCTCTTAATCCAATAAGACTGCCCAGAGCAATGCTCGACTGGGACCTTACCTCCAGTCTGGTCACTTAAATATCCAAATAAGAAATCTAGTAGCCATTCGGCTCTCTTAATCCAATAAGATCGGCGCCCCGAGAGCAATGCTCGACTAGGACCTTACCTCGGCGGAATTTACACAAATTAGCCCAGAGCCATGCTCGACCAGGGCAAACCCATGAAAATCTTATTACATGTCCATGATCATTACCGGTCGCGCCTTGATCACGATGTAACCCGTCGGCGGCATGTTCTACAAGCCACGTTTTCCAAGACACAATCATCACATATAATAAATATCATTATTTGATGAACTCAACCAACACATATCGGAAATAAAGATTAAAGATTTAAGGTAAAACAACGTGCAATTTGTGAGGGAAAAATAATAACGTTTATCTTATTATAACATACTAATAATAATATTTATATTATTTCAAATATTAATAATCAAGTGAAATCATTTATTTTGCAATACTAATAATCATATTAAGCACAAATTCTAAATAGCATATTAAAATCGGACTAGCAGTAGCAGTGCCAAAGATTAAATGACTTTAACTCGCGGGTTTGGCGACCTCACAGCTCGCTCGGTGCCTCGGTAGGAGGGAGCGAACAAATGATGATCATCTAATCACGGAAAATAATTTATCAATACCGAGACAATCGATCATTAATCCTAGGTCTAGACTCTAGGGTGACTGTCCTAAGAATCTCGACTCGGAAAATTCTACCGAAAATCCGTGAACCTCCCCTAAAACACGAACACTACCCCGTAAAAGCAGGTCAGGGCCTGCCGGAGAACACTTCAAATACTTAACGATTCAAACAATAGGAGTCGGGTCCCCAGAACTTCACTATTTTAGACTCATACGCGGCTAAAATCGACTATGGCGGGCCAGCGGACAAATATTTTTGACTCACAAAATCATCAAATACTCAATATAATCCAATAGACCTGATTAAACCAAGAATTTCTAAAATTAACGGGCCAAAGAAAATTCGCGAGACCTCGGTCGCTCGGTCGACTCGGCTCCGTACCGGTCCGTCGGCCCATCACACCATCGGACTCCTGGCAATGACGTGTGATCCCTTCCGATTTTTGATCGACACCCGATCTCGGCCGTCGATTTGCAAGCGGGCACGATCGCCTGGCCGGTGCCATCGCGAAGCTTGAGGCGAGGAGAGTCGGGATACGTCCTCCGATTGTCCATCCTCTGCGGAGCTCGCCGGAAAAAGCCTAAAAAGCGGCTGCCACTCTAAGTTTCACTTTCGGATCTTGCGACTCCGGCCACCCAGTGCTCCCATCCTTGCGAAGAGAGTCCTCGCCGAGAGAGCCGATCGCCACTGACTCGGCCTGCCAACAAGGCAGAGCTGCCGCTTTGAAACCCCGGCTGTCACTCTTGGCCGCCTTGGGCTAGCTGCTGCATTGCATTTCATTCTCTATGCAGCGCCACGCTTGACTCAAATCGGCCATGCTCGGCCCCAAGCCAGTTGCCATAAACGCTGCGTCCTTCCTCTCTCTTCCGTGCGCCTCTCTCTCTCTCTCCTCCTTTCTTCTTCCCCGATTTCTTTCCTTTCAATATCGACATTAGGCCCCCAAACTTTTCCTTATTGCAATTTGGTCCCTCAACTTTCTTAATTACTTACAATTTCATCCTGCAGAATTCCAATTTAACCCCCAAACTTCTTTTTAGCCTTTCAATTAAGCCCCTAACTATTTAATTTGGGCCAAATCCGAATTATTGAAAATATATAATTACAAAAATACCCCTGGCCGACATATTTATTTACGAAAATACCAAACTCACAAATTTCCATTAAAACCCCATAAAAATAAAATTATACTTTTAATCCTTATTCCAAAATAATCCTCCAATTAAATCCTACACACAATTAAATTAAATAATCAATTTCCAACTCAAAATTTAATACTACTAATCAATTATAATACCAATGTTCTCAAAATTCTTTTATAAAAACATCCCTTACAATTTCTATCATAATTTTCCAATATATAATTTTATTTATATAAATACGCATTTAGGAAAATTTGAATAACCAAAATATAATCATTTCTCAAATAATTTACTTGTATAATTTCTTAAAATATCAAATTAATTGCGTATAGAAAATAACTCATTTATTTGATTAATATTAAATTTTTCATTAAATCATTTCAAATTAAACCCAATAATAATGAAGCTAAAATTAACTTAAATAAAAACTCATTATTAAATATATAAAAATTCCGGGTGTTACAGGTTGATTTTTAAATTAGCATTAAGCTTTAATTCGCCTCTATTAAACTTTGTTAATTCTTAATCCGGCTAGTTAATTATCCTTATCTCTAAGCGATTATTAACCAGTTCTTGCTATTCAAAATTTCAATTGCCAAATGGACTTCTCAATCACACAAAGCAATCTAAACATACAATTCACAACCTCTCATGAATAATGCATTATCTTATTAATACTAAAAGCAAGAAGAATACAAAACTAGCCCAAACAATCCAACAATATAATACTAAGCCAACATAGTAAAGAAATCCCAATGGATTTAATCAATCTAGCTAATCATGTTCATTATCAAAATCCACAAGAATACAATTACAACAAAGAGTAAAGGTAGAGAAAACCCGATTACACCCTTGGACGAGAGTAAACAGCCCCAATTCCTCTTGCTCGAATTGAATCGATTCTTGTTCCTCTTGCTCGATTTGAAAACCAATTGATGAACCTCGCCCAATCTTCAATCTTTGAAGGGAATCTGATTAAAACCTTGATCCAAGTCTCCTTTTCTCTTGGTTCCAGCTCAGAAAACCCTTAGAGAGAGAAATATTAGGGTTTAGGATGTTCTCCCCCTCTCTCTTCTTTCTTTCCTCTCTTCGTTCTTTTAATTAATTCCCCCTCTTGCCGCAAACACGGTCGTGTTGATTCCCATGTTCCCAACACGAGCTAGTGTTTATGCCCGTGTTACTCTCTGTGGCCGTGCTCCCTAAAAACTTCTTCTTCTTTGATGTTTCATGCACTCAACACAGCCGTGTTGGTGCCCGTGTTAGGAACACGGCTAGTGTTGAAATCAACACAGCCATATTCAGCTTCCTCATGCTCGTACTTAGCTTGTTTCTGCAGCTTTGACGTCCAATTATGCTCCAATTCTTCCTTTTATCATTCTTTGACTTCTTTTGAACCTAATGCACACAAACAGATGCATAGGGTGAGTGTTGGGACCAATTCACATCCAAATGTCCATAAAATCAATCTTAAAAACCCCATTTAGATGTGTGTATTTTACGCACATCAAATAACCCCACACTTAGCTCATTGCTTGTCCTCAAGCAATCAAAACTAAAATAAGGAAAATAAACCACTAAGGAACAACACTTAAACTGATAGACAAGCTAGAGAGCTCCTGCACATATCCTTAACAAGTGTAAGTCAAACAAAAAGAAACGAAGCAATCAATTCAAGTATCACAACCAAGATGCCAATAATTCGCTGAATACTGTCTCAACAAAATTATTCTGAACCAACTCCTCACCAGATTTACTCTAAATCACTCAAAGTGTTTAAAGGATAGTGTTTAATCGCTCAATGCATCAACTACTGCCTTACTTACTATATGCTTGCTCTTAAATCCTACGCCTACCACTTATGGAGAGTCAACAACCATGTCAAGAGGTCTTTATAAGGGTTGTAATGGGGATTAGGTAGGGGTAGGTAAATTTGGTAAGAGTTGAACCTATGGTGTTCTGCAATGAAATACATGACGTGCACACAAGCCACAATGATTACAAGGGGTAAGCAATGGATAGTAGTCCAAGGTGAGAAATAGGAATCAAGTCAAAATGTTTAGCTCACTTTCTTTCTTTTCATCACCTTTCCCTCTTATTCTTCTATTTTTTTATTTTTTTTTTATTTTTTCATAAGGGAAGAACATTCACATAATAGAGTGAATTTCTTTTGGATTGAAGAAAGCTGTTATAAGATTCCACACTATTCCCAAATAAAAATTCCCAATAAAAACAACTCATATGCAAAATCATAACCCAAAGCAGAATAAAACTAAGTGGTAATGGAATATGATAAAAAGAATGGTAAAAGAAGGGGTTATCTATAGAATCAATAAACAAATGAAGGCTATTTGGCTAGAATGAAAAACCTAAGTGCCTCTATCATACCAAAGTGTTAAACTCTCCTTATGGCCCTCACAAGCATTACCGAGCAAGTTCTAAAAGTAAAGGCGATGGTGGCACTCTCAACAAGAAATAAATACAAGCATATAAAGTGTATGCTTACAATTTAGGCTCAATTTCTCATAAGTGTGCTTTTGAGTAGGTTCCAAACAAAAATCATCAAAATAGAATTAAATAAACCAAAGCAACTTAGTGCAAAACTCAAACTAATTATCTTACATCGTTCCGCAAAACTCAACACTATCGATTTTACCCGATCCCATGGACATAAACAGGATTTCAAAAGCAAGTCAACAGTAAGAGCATCGAAACAAAGTGAAAAATTTTCAAATTTTTACAAAAAATTCATAGAAAATAAACAAATAACTGAGATGGGATAAATGAAATGCGATATATACACTAGAAAAGGATCTAAATTTCATATACAAAACAATAAAAACAAGATAACAAGTGTATATAAATATCACCACCCCACACTTGAAGGACACACTGTCCTCAGTGTACAAAATACAAGAAATGAAAAAGGAAAAAGAACTAATACTACCCTGACTATAGCTCCGGAGTGAAAGGAGGTGCATCGTGAGGTATATCGGTATTTGGTACAGTGCATGGTGGAGGAGTGGGCTGCTCTCGAGAATCGGAGTAGTGTCACATGCAGAAGCTGGTGGATCAGCAGGAGCAGTGTCAATAGGAGGCTCGTCAGGCTGCTGTGTTGAAGGGTGCTCAGTCGGAGAGGGAGGGCCAGCTGGATCATCCACTAGAGAGATGTCAAACTGGCTCTGCTTTGGAACCCGGCTCTATGGATAGGCAGGTGCAAAGTCTGTAGCAAAACTATCATCAAACATGTCATTGGCCATAGAGGCCTCTAACCTACCTCCCTGCTCAATCAGGGCCTGAAACATAGCCCTCTGCCTCTCAATATGAGCCATCATCTGGCTCTGGAACTCAGCCTGACGCTGTAAAAGGTCCTACTGAAAAGCCTCTTGTCGAATGAAATGCTGCTGCTGCTCCTCTGCCAACCTCTGCACTGTAAGCCATAGCTCTCTCAGCTCAATTAGAGAGACTCCTAAAACAGCTGATGAAGAACTAGAAGGAGCTGAAGTATATGGTCTGAAGGAAGACTCTGGAATATCAGAAGAAAGTGGGACATCCTGTGTACCATGGGCTCGTGGGGCAGGTCGCTCTCTCTGAGTGCTACCAAGAGAGCATTCCTCAGTCTATACTCTGGTCCTAGCGGACCCTGCCTATGAGTCACCATCCCCATACTAATCAACTCGGGAAGTCCCAAAGTCTCCATCACCCCCAGCTTTGTCAAATGTGGTATCGCCTCCTCCAAAACTCCTAAGCTCCTAGCCAGTCGAGTAATGTAAGTCCCAAAACAGAAAAATACCTTCTTTGAGTTGTTGCAGAAGGCACTGATCTGTCTGGCCAACAAATATCCCATGTCAGCCAATTTGGTCTTGATGCATCTTTGTAAAGTATAAATAAGTCCTGGTTGGGTAACTACACCACGGTATATCCTGCCGATGATGGTCCTGTGACAATGCATGCAAGTACCGCGATCCTCGGGCAAGTTAGGCGCCTTGGGTGGGCAGCCTTTGTGCCCTCGGTGTCATTAGAAATCTCGGCCCATCTGTGGATATGACACACCGGTGTGTGTATATATGTAAACCTCCCAAATTTGCATCCTCGTCGGACCACAAGCCCAAGTGTACCCTGTTGCACACTCATCGTGAAAGTCCTGTTGTACTAGTCTAAAACTGATCGCATTCGGTTGTTGGAAGTCCTGCAATCGGCTCCATGAAAGAAAGTACGGCAAACTCCACGGTCAACTCCCTATATGTTGGTTCAACTATCTCAAAGAAATCGCCGAAATTGGGCGTCTCGAGATATCGGTCTCCGGTCTTGGCCGGTCTATCCTATGCCCCTTTCCCGAATCTTTGTGCCTCATTAATTGATATCTCTGCTCAAAGGTGGGCTCGCCTTGGAAAAGTAGGAATCGATGGTACTGTGGTGGTCTAATTTGGCCTGAACTAGTCGGCGCAGCGCCTGACGATCGAGAGGAAGAGGAACCATCGGTCCGCCTCCTCTTGTAAACTCCTGATCCTTGTCTGGTGGACATGGTTACCTGAAAAAGAAATTTTTAGTACTAAGGATCAACGAAATTTTGGCAGTATAACGGCATAAAATGGACAAACCGAACGATTTAACTTGATAAAATTAAACTGCTCAATGTCCTGCAAAGAAAATTCAATCCACAACACTGCCAACCAATGCTAACCAATTAAATTTTCAATTCATCCACATGGAGTTTAACTTCGCCATAAACCATCACAAGGCAAACCAACATGCTAATATAAAACAGATACAACAGAGTCAACTATATATGACAGAGCCTATTGTTTAGCTGCCAACAGTAATAATAAAGAGGAAAATAAAGAATTAATCAAAATCATGAATAATGGTAGAAAAGAAAAATGAAAAATATGAGCAAGTTAGGTATATAAACTAAATTAAAGAAAAAAAAAAGAAAATTAAGCACAAACATGAATGTAAATGCATGCACCAAATAATAAAATAAGGAAATAAACTAAAAAAAAATTGAAACACAAATTCGAACACAAAGAAAACATAAATTTGAACTAATATCAAAATAAAAAAAATATGGAAAATGAAGTTGGAGGGTACTTACTTGACAAACACAATATCCAAAGCCTTCAAGATGAGAAATAAGAAGTGAGAGAGTAAAAGAGGAGAGAATTGCTAAAACTAAAGGGAGAGCAAAATTTTTGGCCATTTCGAAATGAAGTGGTATATATAGGCAGTGTACAAAACACGCCCGTGTTCACCAACAGGGGCCGTGTTCAGGAACACGGTCTGGATATCTGGCCGTGTTAAGCAAATTTAAACATTCTGACTTACCAACTTCTGAGAACATGTCCGTGTTTCTGGAACACGGGGACGTGTTGGGGACACGGTCGGGCATAAATGCCCGTGTGGCCTACTATGAACGTGTTCATCTTAATTTGATTTTCTTCAATTAGAACATGGTCCGTGTTAATGAACACGGTCTTGAACACGTCCGTGTTGATCTCCAGAAAATGCAAAACTTGCGATTCTCAGCACTTTCTCACTCTTTCTCACGTGTACAACCAATAAGTCCTCAACTCATACACTCAACATAAATAAAACTTACCAAAAACAAACTGTAAAATCTAATCAAACTAAGTTCACAATAAAGGGTAAATTATAAAAATTAAAAAATAGAATTTGGGGTGCCTACCAAAAGCGCTTCTTTTTTATGTGATGAGTCTTCTTAGTTGGACTCATGGTGAAAAGCAAACAGTGGGGATTGATGACCATCCATCCTTCTTCCAAGCAAATGTCTTCAAGTATTCGCTTAGAGGGATAATCATCAATTTCCTCTTCCCGACTATCAAGCAAGCTGCCATTATGATGGGCAAAACTCGCTCCTTGTATAATTGCATGTAGTCATGATGCTCTAGGGGCTCTTTCAATTTGAAAGCTAGGGTTTCACCAATTGGAAGGATCGATGGTTAGGCAATTTCTTCAGGAACGTCGATGGTTTTCTCTAGTCCTTGGCTTGGTTCACTTGCTAGAAGAAACTCGAGCTCCTCCAAGACTTCTTCATTGGATAACTCGTGCTCATTTTCCATCATCGAAGGGACTTGTGGAAAATCCACCAAAAATTCCTCTAACTGCAACTCAAAGATCATCAATCAGACGCTCCTCGTTGGTAGTCTTTCAGAGGGATCATGTTTGCCTCTTCCTTTTTTGGTTCTATCTCCATGTTCAAAGAGTCGTCCTGCACAAAAGCATCATCGTCAAACATAATAGATAACCCAGAAAAATTCTCACCTGAACGCAAAGTGACGGCGCTCAAGTGTTCCTCGGATTCAGTAGCGTTTGATGGAGTTCCCAATTGCTCTTCAGCTAGTAACTTAAAGATTAAGCCTACTTGATGCTCTATGTTCTTAATCGAGGCTTGTTGATCTTCAAGTATCCTCTCTGTTTGTTAGAATCTATCCTCAAGACTTGCAATAAACCTCATCATCAGCTCCTCTGACACTAACTCTTCACCTTGAGTTGATGGTGCAAGATTAGGCTGCTGAAATTCTGGTGGTTCTTGGCCATCTAAGATCCATCTAAAGGGTGAATGAATGCTTAACTCTTGATTGTAGGTGCTTCCATACGAGTCATTTGGCCAACTTTCCGTATAATTGACCTGTTCATAGTTATAAGAACAATGAGCAACATCACTATATAATGGACAATCATTACTCAAATGTAAACCACAACAAAATTCACAAAAAACTTGAGATGAAAGGATAGGAGTGGAGAGTTGATCGGTAGCCCTACAAAATGATTCCACTCGAGCTTCTAAAGATGCACGGGTATCCCAATTTTTAGCACTCTTTTGGTTCCTGATCCCATTTTCCAACATGTCATACAAAGAGTTTAGCATTGAACCTCCTTATCATCCACTATCTGAATCATAAACTTAACTAAATAAATATGTACAAACAAAATAGAACTAAATATAAATAAAAAAAGATGCTAAATTAACAAATAGCAAATTTCACTCTAGTTTTCAAACATTCTCCGGCAACGGCGCCAATAACTTGATGTGTGCTACTTGTGTTAGCTACAATCTAAGACAGTGTACCTATCGATGCAGTCTAGCACTAATGGCGAGTATCAAGGTCGCATTCCTCGGGAAAGTGAAAGCCTAGAGTTACTCCTTTGTTCTTTGTTATATTAACCTAAAATGAATGATGAATAATTTTTAAACTAAATAATAGCTACAAGCTAAGTTCTAAGGGAGATGCAGGAGTAATTGATAACTAAAATAACCAAGACAAGAAAGCAAACCCAAAGGGAACCTAAACTAGTTGGCAATCAAACAAAAGATAAAGGATTAGTGAGTCTAATTATGGTAACCGTGGATGAATTCTTAACCAAATTCGGTTTCTCTCTCGAGATAACCGAATTCCTAAACCTAATAACCTAAAGTTGGAATCTCATCCTAACGACTGATTCTTAAATTAGCATTAAGCTTTAATCCGCCTCTATTAAGCTTTGTTAATTCTTAATCTGGCTAGTTAATTATCCTTATCTCTAAGCGATTATTAACCAGTTCTTGCTATTCAAAATTCCATTTGCCAAATGGACTTCTCAATCACACAAAGCAATCTAAACACACAATTCACAACGTCTCATGAATAATGCATTAACTTATTAATACTGAAAGCAAGAAGAATACAAAACTAACCCAAACAATCCAACAATATAATACTAAGCCAACATAGTAAAGAAATTCCAATGGATTTAATCAATCTAGCTAATCATGTTCATTATCAAAATCCACAAGAATACAATTACAACAAAGAGTAAAGGTAGAGAAAACCCGATTACACCCTTGGATGAGAGTAAACAGCCCCAATTCCTCTTGCTCGAATTGAATCGATTCTTGTTCCTCTTGCTCGATTTGAAAACCAATCAACGAACATCACCCAATCTTCAATCTTTGAAGGGAATCCGATTGAAACCTTGATCCAAGTCTCCTTTTCCCTTGGTTCCAGCTCAGAAAACCCTTAGAGAGAGAAATATTAGGGTTTGGGATGTTCTCCCCCTCTTTCTTCTTTCTTTCCTCTAATCGTTCTTTTAATTAATTCCCCCTGTCGCCGTAAACACGGCCGTGTTGATGCCCGTGTTCCCAACACGGACTGGTGTTTATGCCCGTGTTACTCTTTATGGTCGTGCTCTCTAAAAACTTCTTTTTCTTTGATGTTTTATGCACTCAACACGGCCGTGTTGGTGCCCGTGGTGGGAACACGGCCAGTGTTGAAATCAACACAGCCATGTTCAGCTTCCTCATGCTCGTACTTAGCTTGTTTCGGTAGCTTTGACATCCAATTATGCTCCAATTCTTCCCTTTATCATTCTTTGACTTCTTTTGAACCTAATGCACACAAAAAGACGCATAGGGTGAGTGTTGGGACCAATTCATATCCAAATGTCCATAAAATCAATCTTAAAAACCCCATTTAGATGTGTGTATTTTATGCACATCAAATGGTATAAATGTAATATTCTTGAATCATTAAAGATATTTTTGTACTTCAAAAATAAAAAAATAAAAAAACTTTTATCCATATCTTATGAAATGGAGGTTTGAAAAGAAAAGGCTATATAAATATGCTTTTTCAAAATCTCGATTTTGATAATAATCAAACATAAAAAGTTGAGTTTGGAATGAGACCTACTTTTTTACCTTAAGAGTTCAATGCCAAATTGACACTCGATTTTAAATTTTCTATTCTAATTTTCCCATTAATTGGTTAAAGTTCTTAGAATGTCCGTTTTGGATGGAAGTTTATGAATTGGCTTCTAATGAAATAAATGAATCCAATGCTCTAAGTAATTTGTTAGGAAAGTTCTTGGTTATGGATAGTCCCTGATCGCTAATTTTTTGAACGTGCAAATGCACAAGACAACTATAGTATAGGATTATGAATAAAGGTTGATCCCATGAGGATAATATCTAATAATTGCCTAAGAAGAGTGTAAAAACAATTTGTATGGTTTATAAGTGAAATTATCAAAGACTCAAGAAAACAAATAAATAGATTAATTATCAAATCTTTCGTAGTGCTTGCTTGGGCAAAAGATTTGGCAGCTCCTGGCGTGGAGGGGGGAGGATCGAGGTTTGATAATCCTAGGTCAACTAGGCAATAATTGCGGACTTTGTCGATCTTTATTACCAGTTCGCCAAGCACCGTAGGGCATAAATAAAGATTAAAGATGAAATCTCAATTCGACAGAGTGGGATACCAGATATCTGGATTCATCTAATGGGATTGATCATGGATATCAAGTTTTAGAGTTCATTCTTGAACACAATTATTACCAAAATATGTCAATTCTCTTTAAGCAAATAACATGTATCAAATCAAGAAAGTACTAATTTCCAAAGATAATTAATCAACTAAACTCATTAAGCAATAATTATTGCATCATAATAAAAAGATATATTTCTTTACCTAATTTATTATATCTATCCATCTAGATCTATATATGTATTCCTTCTTTCAGTTTATCATATAAATTCTAAGATAAAAATACTATGGTAGCCAATAAAATTATCACATTCATAAAAAAGAATAGATCAAGAATTGAGAGAACTCTATATTGGATCCATAATCAAACCAAAAGATTACTGTGGGCAGCAGGTTCAGATATGTATCCAAGTGTAGTAGTAACCACGACACTGCAAGGTTTGGCAACCCAATCGATAACACGCTAACAAGTCATAGAGACTAGTCGGAGAAGGGAGTTGCACCTATTAATCACCAGAATACTTTTTTTACTTGTGGAATAACTAGATTTCTTAAGAAAATATCGCCACATCCAGAAATAGGTCCGGAAAATAACTTTCCTAATTGTATATTTCTATCTTTAATTTTATTTGTTAATGATTTATTCTCTATAAATGCAGCATATTATTTTCTACAAATAGACAATACAGCATGGCGAAAGTTTGCCTAGTTCTAGCCTAGTTTTATTGAGTCCAACCCAACCTTACCATTCATTAATCTAATGGACTACTATATTTTGTGCACTTGGCCCACTTAGTCTAGTCTAATTTTTATTAGTTTTAGCCTAAGTTATCATCCTTTAACCTAATTATACAACTTTTTGCATGTAAGAGACTTGTTTTAGCACCTAGTCTAGACTTAAGCATGGCAAAATGCACTCAAGTCTAATCCAATTTTATTAATTTGACCCAATTTACTATATTTTTAACCTAATGGACTATCATCTTTTATGCTAAAGTCTTATTTGAAGCCTATTGTCTATATGAGTTTATTTTAATTAGAAATCATATTAACAATCAAATATTTGTCCACTAATTTTAAAAATTAGAAAATAAATGAAAAGAAAAGCAAAAGAAAGCAAAAAAAATTAAAAAGCTACATCCCTCCTCCAACTACTGACTGAAATTAAATAAAAATTGATTACATAGGCAAAAATTGGCAAAAACGGACAAAGTGGGGTGAAATTGGACAGTCCAAGGTGTATAACTGATCGATTGTAGGGCATAGCCAATCAGCTATTTGCACAACCAGTTGCTTGTCGAGGTTAGCCGTTTAGCTCTATGGCTCCTCAGGCGACAATTTGACCAGTTCTCAGTGTTTTCTTAGTTTTTTGGTAGTCTCGGGCTTAAAAATGCTTTAAAATGTAATATGCATAAAAGATCATTAAAATTAATTAACAAATGACTAAAACCAAATGAAATAAGGCTAGAAATAACTAGAACAAAAGTCCCAAACTCTAGCATATGAAATCAATATAAGCGAAATCAAATCATCTTTCAAGCTCAGATCTACTAATATTCACATGCATGACAAAAAGAGGGAAATCTAATAGAACCTCAACACATTAATTATTTAAAAGACAGATCAAACAAATAAACAGGTCTAATAGTTAATAAACTAAATAAGGAAACTTTAACATATTCAAATGACAGTTCAATATTCGAAATAGATAAAAAAATTCATAAAGAATCATATCTATTCATGGCAAAAACCCTATTTGTTAATTAAACACCTTAAATATACAGATCTAATTAATCCTCCTAAAATTAACATTCTAACCTAATCATGATTCAAAAGAGAAAACCTAATCAAACATATCTATCAAATTAAAACCTATGTAATTTTAATCATGGCAAAGAACAACATATCTGACCTAATCATGTGAGATTCAAAAGAATACCCTAGGCATGTGAAAACTATTAAATCTAAATATAATATATTATATCAGATCTAATCATGTCAAATAACAAAAAAGCAGTAATCATAGAAAACAAAAAAAGTAAATGTGATGAGACGGTTGTGATAGAGAAACCTTCTAGTTTTCACTGTATTGTGCAGTCTCACGACTCTCAGGAAGTGGATGAGAGGTCGGTTTAAAGACGGGTAGGGATTAGTGTCTTCTAGAGTGTTTGGATGTTTTAGAAGACTCTGTATGTTCTAATGTGTATTTGCCAAACCTTACTAAAAATTGTAAACCCCTTAACCTAGGGTTTTCTTTTCTATTTATAAACAAGAGAAAAAACGCTAGGAGCCTAGTATGGGTGGTAGTTTCGGACGTGCACCTAAGTGTCTTTAATGACCATGGAGCTGTAAGGCTTTTCAATCTAAATGAGAACACGTTGACTAGTCAGAAAGACTAACGCGAAAAAAGGGAGTGGCCACATGGGTAATCACCATGACACTTCTTCTAAATTTGTGGCATAACTAGAATCCTTAAGGAAGCATCACCACATCTAGAGATAGATCTAGAAACCAACTTTCTTAATTTTGTATTCCCATTTCTTAATTTTATTAGTTAATAGTTTATTCCCTATAAATGCAATATAATATTTTTTACACATAAAGAATGCAGCATGGAATAGGTCCGCCTAATTCTAGCCTTTTTATTAAGCCTGGCCCAATCCCTTCTTGTTATTTAATCTAGTTAACTACTCAATTACATGCAAAAGGCCCAGTTAGTCTATCCAATTTTATTTATTAAGCCCAAACTTAGTAGTCTCTAATCTTAAATGGGCTACTTCTTACATGTCAAAAGCTTCTTTTAATCTCCTAAGTCTAAATGGACTAGTTTATTCATTAGACATGGCAAAGCCCACCTAGATCTAGTTAGGTTTATAATTAGGCCTAATTTACAATCTTCTTAACCTAATGGGCTACAGGCTTCATGCCAAAGTCCAATTGTAAACCTAAGTCTACGTGAGTTATTTTCTAATTAACAATCATCCATAAAGCATATGTTTGTCATTACTTTATAGATTACAAATATACAAAACTAGAAAATAAAAAAAGCAAGAAAATAACGAGATTACACCTCAAAACTAAAAACTAAGTAAAAACTAGCTAAAATGGATGAAGGAGGTGAAAATTGTCAAAACTACTCAAAACGGCCAAGCAAAGGATGAACAATCGATCAGTTGTAGGGCAGAGTCGATCTACGCTACAGATTCGATCCTCTTCGAGGTTTTTACCAAGAATTGGGCTAGAAACATCCAAACATCGGTTCAAACATGTGAAAACAAGCAAAAATCAATTAGTATGGAATCAAAGTTGATAAAGTGGGCAATCATATTGTAAAATAAGGGATTCAAGTGAAAATATAAGAAAACCAACATTCTAGGCAAAAAGTTACTTTAACTTAAGGAAAAGCAAGTAAAAACATGAAATCCAAGAATCATCACGCCAAGATTGATTAATATCCATAAATAATAAAAAAATAAAGAGAATTTAATAAGCGCTAACAATTCTGGATATTTAATAAAGATTGGTAGATTCATTAAATAAAAGAAAATTCCTAAAAGAACATGCTTAATTAAGAACATCATATTCAATTTTTCTAATCCTAAATATAACAAATCATTTAATTTATCAACCTAGCATGTAACTCTAAACATATTCTATTCAAGACCCTAAGCATTAGATCTATGTCTAGGCAATCAAAATCAAAGGAGTGCATCGTAAACGTGCCATTAAACATAAAAAGAAAAAGAGATAGAGATGATGAGATGATTTAGTTTCCTACCCTCATGTTGTCACCATATTGTGTAGATCCTTGAGTCTCATGAGTAAAAAGGGAGGTTGATCCAAAAACTGGGTAGGAATCTAGAGTGTTTAAAAGGGTTAGTGTTTGATTTTGAAATCTTAGTACATTCACTAAAATTTACTAATCAGTCTCTTACTGAAAATTGCTAACCCTCTGGCCTAGGGTTTTCCTCTCTCTTTATAGAGAAGGAGTGGAAAACCTTAGAGGTTAGGATAAACACCCCTTTAATTATTGATAATTCCTTAAGAATTAAAGATAATTAAAGAGTTTTATCAAAATCATTTTCCAATCGATAAATATAGGCTTTTTAAAATAAATTGGATAGTTATTGATAAATATCCATTTAATTATAAAAACAATCAAAAGGCTAGATAATTATCAATAAAATTCTTCTAGAAAGTTGATTTGATAATTATGGGCGTTTAAATCCAAAAAGACACCAGAAATACATAAAACTCGAGTTTTGAGCCAATTGACACTGTTTAGAGTCGACCGACTATGTGTAGAGTCGATCGGCTGTACGCAGAGTCGACCGACTATGTGCAGACCCGATCGGCTGTACGCAGAGTCGATAGGTAGTCTTGCAAAAAATTTTAATTTAGCCCCGAACTTGGCCATTTCACTATTTCTTACTTGGAACTGACTATTCTAGTCAATTTAGTCCAATTTTGATCTTCTTGACTCGGAAGGAATAATGATTTTCATCATCAGGCTTTTTATAATTTCCTCGACATCTAGATCTAGAAAATCGGTACTTACACTAAAATCAAGACCAGATTAGTTATCATAAATTATTAGATCTATTTTCTTAATTGACAAATAAAAGCCTTTTTTTTTAAATCAAATAATATCCAATAAATCAAATATAATAATCAATAAGTAAAATTTTTTAAATTCATATAATATCAAGTAAATCCTTTTAAAAAAATCAAATTTGATAACTACGAGTGTTTAAATTTGAAAATAAATGATAATTACCCATAAACACATAATGGACATCCGACCAGTTGAGTGCATAGCTGACTAGCTATGTGCACAGCTGATCAGCTGTAGGACTAGTAGGAGTGAAAAATTTCTGATTGTGACCCTTTTTTAACTATTCAATTTTGACTCAATTTTAACTACTTCAATCTATTTTGACCTAATTTTTACTTTTTTTTCTCAATTTTTAGAGAATCTTCGCAAAATAATCTTTCTGGTTCAATCAACGCGCAACTCTAATCGAGACTGTAGCTTTTCTAATCTCTGTGAGATTCAGGAGGAATACTGATTTTCATCATTGGGTTTTCCATAATTCAAAATCTAGTGCTTACAGTTTGCCTCTTGTTTGTCGAGATTTATAAACATGTTCATGGTTAAGTAGATCAAGACAAAGCATAATTATCAAGGATATAGTAGTTATTGAAAGCTTTATTCCATAAGTTTTTGATATCTTGAAGACCTCCCTTCAAAATAAGTGTATGCAGAGACTTTCTCCTAGCTTTATGGTTTTTTCTAAAATGGATCTAGTGTAGAGTTCTCTATTTAGCTTGTTGTTGATGTAGGGATTTTACCCCTTTCTTTAAAATTCTAAATGATGGGCACCTACGTTGCTAATTGTTTGAAATTTTCTAACTATTTACCGCTTCGGGAAGCAAGAATTGTAATTTCCACTTTGTGGATATAATTTGGTAAATTTCCCACTTTACGGTGTCAAACTGGTGATTTTTCCACTTCCAAGATGGAGAATGATAATTTTCTCACTTCAGGTGTGATTTGATATTTTTGCCTTTTCAAGGACTTTAAACTGTTAATTTGCTAGTCAAGGACTACATGGTAATTTAGTGGTCAGGGACCAAAGTGGTACTTTACCTCTTTTAAGACATATATCAATATTCATTCCTCTTTCTTTCTCATTCTATCCTTCCTCTTTTCTTCTTCCTACTTTCTTTTCTTGATTTCTTTTTCATTGCTTGACCAAATTCCACCAAATCAGTTTCTAAATTGCCAGCTTTACGTGCAGATCATCTGGTCACAATCCATGTGGTTTAATTTGGGATTTTTCTCCACCAACGACATGCTAGAACTACTTGGAACTTAGTGAAAGGAAAGGAAATCCCTCTTTTGGCCAAATTGAGCACACATCGAGCCTTTTCTATTGTCGATGAGGTATTTTCTTCATTATTCTTTATTACCTGACATTTTTACACTAGGGTATATAATAATTAGCAATAAATTGCATGGATTTTAACCAAAATTGGTTGCCTTAGGATAAATAGTCAATCAACTCTGCACAAGGCAGATGAACTCTACACATGCCAAAAAGCTCTAAAAATTCAAGAATTCTTAACATATTATGGGTGCTTGGCTAATTTCATGAGCCTTTAGCCCATTAGCGGTAGCGACTGTGTACTATGTCGAAGGTTTTCTCATCCGTACTAGGCTCGATTTGAAAGTGAACCATCTAAGGAAGAGGTCTCAATACATCACAATAACTGTAGTGGCTGCAAATTATCAGAGAAGACTTGAATTGGCCATCCGGGTAAAATAACTGGGACAAATAAAGAAGGGCGAAGAATGGCGGCTCGGATTCCTCGTGGAGAGCCTAACTTTTGCCCTCCTTGAATCAAAGATTTTGGATCAGAAAGTTAGGTACGTGCTGGGAAGGGGTTAAGCACCCCAATACGCCTTGACACATAGTCTGGCCTCTATTAGACTCTAAGGCTTTTAGTTTCTGTAATCGTATTAACCTAGCTTGGTTACTACTCTTTTTATTACTATGACATTTATAATTTTGTTTAGACATGCAAAGGTGAAAAGGGAAGAACTAGTCTAGCATACATCTACATAATTAGAAAAGGCACATTGCTGCCACTAATACTAGGAAGGTACATTAGTACCTTAAATTTTATCTGACATGTCAAGATGACCAAATAAGAGCCGATTTTGTTAAGCATGTGGATGCTGGATTCTTTTTATCTTTGGTTAAATAAATGAATGAGAAATGAAAGGCGGGTAGTAAGTTGATTTATTTTAATAGTCTTGCGAGGTGATCAATTAACCTAAGTTCAGTTTACCTTTAGCATGTGAAGTGAAATCTAAATATATTAATATTAAATTAAATTCAACCCAAAGAAAGGGAAAGAAGGAAATAAAGGGGTACCAACAAGATAGATAATTATAAAGGGAGAATAGCTAATATCCTAATTAATACTAGTCATGCACACAAGCATATAAACACATAGGCATACTATTAATCCTAAATTAGAACTAAACTTAGGGAACCTTCATTAGGGAGGGTTAAGCCAACTCCAAAGGAGCTGAACCTGTACTATGAAGATAAGAAGTTAGTTTAAACGCTCATAAACACGTGGTGAAACACACTTAACATACAAAATTGCATTTCAAGCCCAAAAAATGTCAAGATAGCTACTTCAACACTTAAAGGGATAAAGTTCAAACATATAAATCAAATCCTAAACATTTATTAACTAAAAATAATGTAAAAGAACTCATTTGGTCCTAAACATGTTCTTAATCATATGAACAAAACATTAAAACACGATTGAGCCAAATAAGCCATTAAAACACACATTGACCTAAAAATGAACCTAAAGCATGCTTCATAACTACAAATCCACTTTAAATCATGTTAAACACAAGTTAAACACATTGGAAAAATATTATCTTATCCTATAAATGACACTCAAAGCTATAAACACCAAAAAATACACTAAAAATGGAAGTTTAAGGGCTTCTATAAGCTTACCCTACATGGGGTAAGCTTAACTGACATGGGCTAAGCGAAAGCCCACATGGGGTAAGCTTGCAAAAGCCTTCAAACTTCCATTTTTAGCCTCTTTTTCAATAGAAACCCCCCCCCCCCTAAAAAAAACAAAAGAAAACTCAATAAAGGCGATGTATATGATGAAAATGGTGATTAGAATGTGCAAAAGCAAGTTAAACTCCGTAAATTAGGCCCTCGGGGTATTACATTTGAAGATTTTCAAAATAGGAAGAGACTTTAAGTATATGAAGGGACTTCTAGACTTTTAAACATCCAAATAGACTCCTCAGTGCTCCTAGACCTTGTCAAGATCTACGCAACATAAGTTTTTAGCACAAAAGAGGGCTTCTCTTGTTTTAGTGGAAGTTAAGGTAGTTTTAAGAATGGGTATAAAGGTGGCTCTTTTAAATTATTTAAGAAAGAAGGTGGAGGAATTCTGGTCTTCTAAATGATTCTTAGTTGCTAAAAAAGAATCGATAAAAGGCTAAATGAAGGTTTTAATGAAAGTGTGTGATAATTTTTGTCTTGGCTAAGAAAGGGGATGTGCATAAAAGGGTGAAGAGGTTCTCAAGTGGGTTTCTTTCAGGGAATTCTTTTTCTTTTTTTGGAGGAAGGAGGTGGGTGGAGGATGTTAAAGGTGTAGAAATTAGGTTTTCTATTTTTGGCTTTTATGTGAGAGAGTGCGACTATGGTTTTAGGAAGGGTTAATGATGTATTTATATGTAAGAGTGAGTGTCTTTAGGGTTTTAGGGGGGAGGCTTTTAATTGGTTAAAGGAATAGAGGGTCAAGGATGCATTTTTTAGAATTAGAGAGTGTTCTTGGATGATGGCATGCTTCCCTTTGTGGATACTATCACCAAAATGCATAAACTTTAAGGAAGATTGCATTTTGGAAGCTAAGCCCATGTGGATTTATCACCTAAGCCATATAGGCTTAGCTAAACCTACCTGGACTTAGCTTAAGCCCACGTGGACTTGGCCTTACCCTACCTAGGTTCAAGCTAGTCCACTAGGGTTTTTAGCTGGGTGAGGTTTCCAGGTTCCGGTTCTGTGTTTTTGAAGATTTCTAAGAGTTTCTTAGGGGTTCTTTCTGTTTCAACAATCCATTCTAAAGGGTTCTAGTGTGTTTAGGTGCTTTTCGGAGCTTTCTTCCCTTCACTACTCGAATTTCACTCTACTAAACTTGTCCTACTTTCGTCATTGGGCTTATATAACGGAGGAGAAAAAACTAGGTAATAACACATGCACACCTAAGTTTTGCTTCTAATGTGTGTCTTTATATATAGAACCTTTTTTCTATGATATGTTCAGACGGATTTGGTATCTATTCTCCTTGCTAGTAACTTCTACAGAGCTTAGGAGTGGTTCAACGAGCTTTCAAGACCTATTTGTGCTCGTATTGTAGACACCAAGTTCTACCAGTTTGTGGCCACTTTGCCTTCTATTGTTGGGAGGACTGATATGCTATTTACGTAGCTATAATCCTAGGCAGTGAACCTATCCATGCAGACTAGCATTAACGGTGAGTATCAAGGTCGTATTCTCAGAAAAGGGTGATCCTAGACCTACTGTAGCTTTTTATGTTATTAACCTAAACAACTCAATGAAGTGTTATGCTATGATTGAATATGAGCAAATAATTAATTAAATGTTTAATAATCTGAAAGGATAATGGAGCAACACAGGAAGAAAGCAAACCCAAAGGGGACCTAATTACGATGGAATTACTAAAGGTGATTATCTTGATTACCAAATTGATTACTCGTGCCTGAATCCTAAAATGAACTCCGATCCTCTCTCGAGCTCACCGAATTCCTAACTCTGGGAACTAAATGTTGGAATCTCTTCCTAACAATGAATCTCAGCACAGCATGAAGCTTAGATTCAAGTCTATTAAGAGTTGTTAATCCTTAATCTGGCTAGCCGATTAACCTTATCTCTAAGTGTTATTAACCAGTCCTTGCTTAATCAAGTTCCGACTATTTAACGAATTTCTCAATACCAATTAAACAATCTAAGCAACATTTTACTCAACGTCTCAAATAAGGAAAAGCAAATTGAAAGCATGTACACCCTTCTCTTTCAAGTTGGATGAGAAACCTTAATTTTCCAATTCATATATCAAACCCTAATTTGCCTCTTGAATGCTCCCAAATCTTGTCTTGATCTTCAAATCGATATTGAAACAAGTGTAATCCTTCCTTCAATTGATGAAATTGATCTCCCAAAGTCGACAATTGAGGTTTAGAAACAAATGAATTGAGTGTGTATATTGAAAATCAAGTCAGAAAATTGAACCCTCATTCACTAAATCGATTTTGCCTATATAGTCCCTTGACGCGAAGTCGGGCCGTCTTGAACACGCACATTCAGTTGTGTTGACCTCTTCCAGGTCGTGCCCAAGCCGATGCTGAGCCACAACGGGATGTGGCGGAGGCCGTGGTGGCTACGAAAACCATGCCAAAATGGTACTTCTGGGGGTAGCTTCTTGACAATTCAGCACGACCAGAGTCTAGGCCGTGCTCAACCCTCGGAATGCTAGTCCTTACTCAATTTAATGGATTCTGGTCCGTAATTACATGTATTTCCCTTGATTGCTGACAATGTCCTTCGATAACGACCTGAAACGTGAAAGGAACCAAAAGACAGGTGATTCTAGCATAAAACGAGATAATTATGCACAAGAATGTAAACAATTGGGCATGTAAATATGTGTAATATGATGCCTATCAAGGACAGACCATAATTCTTTCTACGCACTTATAAAGAGGTGGGTGGATATCACCTACACTTTCCATACTCCCGTTGGAGAGCTGACTTTGTCTTTATTTTTATGTACTGCTACAAATATCGGGTTCTCTGGTAACCCGGTTCCTTTTGCTGATGCTATTCATGATCAACACTCTATTGTCCATGACCAGTACATCATAGATCTTCTTAGATTCTTGTCTACTTGTAAGAATACTCGGTGTCTGGCCTACCAGTGCATACCCCTTCATTACAAAGGCTTAACACCTCGATCAGCTAGGGAGGTGGACCAGATGGCTTTAGTCTTCCTCATCTACTTGTTTAAGACTATCTTATTCTGTGATTCTGGTAATTCACTGAACTTGCATTATTTAGCGCCTATGAGAGACTTAGATCGGGTCTCTTCCTATAACTAGGGGTTTGCTGCTCTAACTTACTTGTATCAATAGTAGGAGCAAGAGACTTTGCAGTTTCTGGCATGCGATTCACATATGTTCTACCACTTGTTGTATTTCTTTTGCACTTCTATTATTACTTCTTGTATTGGCTAATTAAGTGCAGGTTTGCGCTTTTGAGCTTGGATTATTGATAGTGTTAGACCTATTTGTACATCCTCGACTTTCCCTCTTTTGAGCCATTAGCCTCAAGCCGGAGTGTCTCGTCAGAGTAGGCCTAGATCCATGTACACTACATGTGGATCAACACCCTGACCTAGGATCAAGTAAAAGAAATTTCATTAGTTTATTTGTAAATAATCAAGGTATTGATAGTTGCTTGGTTTTCTATTTCCAGATCCACTCGGATTGGCTCAGGGATAGGAGGAGTTGGGACCCCTATATGTTGTTTGCAGCTGACATTAACCACAAGAGGATTCTTCTTCCAAGGTTGGCTTACCGAATGTGGTATCTTGGTGAGCATATATGCGATTGGGAGAAGAGGCCTACTCTTCGACAATGGACCTCTCTGATGAGGAGTTGGAGGAGTGCCTTGAGGGCTATGATGACCCAGAGGACCTTAACATTAGGTCGAGGAGGAGTGAGTACCCGATCTTTATGTCCCAGCTTCTAAGCCCCGTGCCTCTAAACAAAGACACCATTGCTCAAGTATTTCATTGTTACCCTCTACTGTTTTATTGCTTCTGTGTGATGTTCTAAGCATTTGTCTTTTCCTTTATTCAATTTAGCAGGTCTGGCAAATCTAGAATATTCAAGTCAGAGGATGTACGACCTTCTCATTGTCTTAAAGCCACTCGTGCATTTGCCTCTTCTACGGTTTCTATGCCGAATGTTCCTCCTCCGATGATGCCTGATATGATGCCTGATATGATTCCAGAAAGCATTCCTTTCCTCCATGATCCAACCGTATCCTATTGGAGCATTCCCTTTCTTTTCTTTTTTTACCGTTTATTCCTCTAACTTCATTTTTGGGTCCATCACCGAATTGAATAGTGAAATGGAGTTAGGTCAAGATATCAATACCTATTTGACAATTAACTTGAGAAGAAATAAATCAAATAGTAATATGTTCATTTTCTTCTTTTAAAGAAAACTATGGAACACGGATTCATAAATTACATGATAAAATTGAAAACAACTAGACATAATGGAATGAAATTCAATAAAATGAGAGTTAATGCATGCACAACGCTACTACTACTTACTCCCACTGCTATTACTATTGCACTAGTAATCTTATTCGCGGTTCGTATCCTCATTTGCTTAACAAGAAGGTGGTAAAAAAATGATAATCATAATAATTATAAAAGGACAAAAAGAGGAGTGGCAATGGAGCTGAGCAGGACGAGTTTTGAGATTTTCATAAATTTCGTAAAATATAAAGGTAGAGCAGGGACGAAATCTCATTTTTCTATTTTTTTTATAATTCTATTAATGTATAAAATCTAAAGACTTTTATGTATTTAACAATATTTTATATTTTTTGATAATTTTTTATATATTATTATTTTTTTAAAAGTAAATATTATTTTATATAATTTATAAAAATTGAAATTGAATTGAGAAAGAAATACTACCATATCATCTATAACACAACTAATTAATTATTACATGTGATATTATATATTAGATAAAATGTTTATATTAAATTTTATTTGTAAAAAGTTAAACGAGTTATAAATTATATAATAAATATTAATTATATTTTTATAATCATTATAAATATTTTTATTATAGAAATAAAAATCTATATATAAAATGATAAAAATTTAAATTTAAAATCTCTTACTTTTAAAAATCACTCTTAACACCTTAGTTAATAATTTAATGTAATATAAATAATTACTAGTTATCTATAATTCAATTAATAGAAATATTATTTAATAAATAACTAATATAAAAATAATTTTATTTATAAACAACAGAATAAATTAAATTTATTTAAAATAGATTTCTTCAATCGAGATTAAGTAGATAGACTCAAACCCACTCGTGCTCTGGTGCTATGGTTGAGGCTGAGGATGAATTCTTTTGTGGGAGCGGATCGGGTTTACCATATCTAGTTAAAGGGAGAGGAGGGTGGCCAAATCTTTCTTTATTTTTGTTTTCCTAAATAAGAAAGTAAGGTGATGGGGTTAGTACACAGTCTTTAGCTTTACATGCAGAAGAATACAATAGATGCCGCATTAATAATAAGAGAGAGAGAGAGAGAGAGAGAGAGAGAAATGGGGCAGTATATATTATTGAAGAGTTGCTTTTACTACCAACTATGGTGCGAATGTTGGAAGCATGGAGGCAAAGCAAAAGGCCTAAGATGGCGGCAACCCATTCCTATATCATAAATTCCCACATCAGCCCCACACTTGTCTCTACCATATTATTCACTACCATCCACCAACTAGTGAGAGAAAAACTAAAAAAAGAAAAAGAGAAAAAAAAAAAAAAACAGAAAGATGTGTATTAGATAAGTCTTATACAAGAGATATGGAGCACAATAAGGTGGTCTGCTTTCTTTAAGAAAAGCCCATAACCCTCAAAAAGGAAACCAAAAAAAAAAAAATTCTCTTGTGTGTGTTTGTGGGAATTCAACTTTGATGGAAAAGCCAGTTTCCCAAATACAGAAAGCTGTTTCATTATGACTATAGTTGGCTTTAGCGTTTTAGACAAGGCAAGCTAAAGATTTTTAGGAGCAGTAATATATACTATACTCATCATCATCATCAGTTATTCTCCTGTTCTTCTTTTCTTCTTTTTTTTTTTTCTTCTTTTACCACTTTTATGATGCTTGATCATGGGAATCACCACTGTCCATTTCTATCAAGTGTTGGTGATGGTCCCACAATGAGGAGCAGAATCAAGTGCAACCCTAGTGGTGATACATACTACTACAGTGTTGCTGCTGGTGGAAGTGGAACTGCTGCTGCTGCTACTTATTATGGTGCTGCTGTTGATAGTGTAAGTGCTGCAAGAACACTGCAGCCTTTTGACACTTCTCCCACAGAAGCTGTCATCACGGCTACTGTCTTCAAATCCCCAGGTAGAAAATCTTTCTTTTTTCTTGTCTTCTCTTTTCTTTTCTTTTCTCAAGTCAATAATTTGTCAAAAATTGGTCTCTCAGAGAGCGAGAGAGAGAAAAAAAAAAAAAAAAAAAGAAAGAAAAGGTTAAATGAGATTGACTGACTGACTGGATTACTGTGTAGATATGAAAATGGCTGCAACAGCAGCACCATCTTTGGAGTTTCCTTTTACAATTGCACAGTGGAAAGAACTTGAAAGACAAGCAATGATATACAAGTACATGATGGCTTCTGTTCCTGTGCCTCCACATCTTCTCTTACCCACTTCAAGAAATCTTCATTCAGACCCAGCTGCTGCTGCTTCACTTTCTTCTTGTAAATTACTTGTTTCTCTTCTCTCTTAAATCTATGTTTGTTAAATTTTGGCGAGATGGGTAGTCAATAGATCACCAAAGTTGCAATCTTTATGCAGTGGGCAGTGGTGGTTTGAATCTGAAGTACACAAATGGGGCAGATCTGGAGCCAGGAAGGTGCAGGAGGACAGATGGAAAGAAATGGAGGTGTTCAAGAGATGCTGCTCCTGATCAGAAATACTGTGAGCGTCACATGCACAGAGGCCGTCCCCGTTCAAGAAAGCCTGTGGAACTCCTTGCCAACACCAACAATAACAAGAAGATCCGTTATAATTATGTTAACAATCATACTAATTCTGCACAATCTCCTGTTGCTTGGGCTGTTGCTAATAAAAATGGTGCTGCTGATTCTCAGTTTCTTGGTTCCATTGCGCAACCATACGTTCAAGCCCCTGTTTTTCTTGATAAGCCCAGTACCAAAGTTGCAGATTTTGATGGGTCTATGGCATTTGCTTCAAATTTCAAGGAATCCAGGTTAGTTTTAAGATTAAGTTGCTGATTATTAGTAATATTCTTTTTGTGTTTTGGTTGGATTTTAGGGGATCTTTTTTTTTTTTCTTTATGTTCTGAAGGAGTTTACAGTGGATGATGAAAGGAGAAGCCGCGTCCATTGCTACAGCTGATCAACAATGGCCAGGGATTGGACTGTCAAGTGACTGTTCCTTCAATCCAGAGTACCAAAGGGAGGCTTTGAATTTGAATTCCTTTGGAGATTTCAGTGCTGGAGAAGATCAACGGAACAATCAAAGCAGAGGTTTTATTGATGCATGGTCTAATGTTGCATCAGATAAACAGAGTGACAACTCCGGGAATACAAATTCTTCTTTTACATCAAGTGGGCTGCTTTCACTAGGCATCAACTCTATAAATGATGAGATGAGTCAGATTCAAATGGGTTTAGGCCTAGTAGAATCAGATCAGAACCATGGTTCCAGTATCAAGCCTCTGGCCTTGGCTCCTGCTGCTTGGCCAGAGGGAGCTACAGTGTCACCAGGTGGTCCTCTAGCAGAAGTGTTGCAACTCAGCTCAGGTAACACAGTAGTTGAAAATGGCGATCCTACTAGTCCTCCAGCCACTGCAGCCTCTTCCCCATCTGGGGTTCTGCAGAGAACACTTGCTTCATTTTCTGATAGCAGTGCTAATAGCAGCCCAACACTTGGCAGTTCTGTGAGGGACAAATCTGAGATTGCCTTGATGTGGTTAAATTGAATCAAAGATAATATTGCAATCTTATGGTGAAAGTATTATAAATTTTATGTATTTTGGCTTTGGTTTGTTGAATTTCAGTGCATAATGTTGATGAAATTTGGCATTATTATATTGTTTGAATTTATTTTATTTTTTTTCATGTTCAAATTTGAGTTGCTTCGTTTTTTCAAATGTAAAAGTATTCATAATTATTTTCCAACATTTGCTGTCTATATTAGTTTCTTCTTTGATGTGTCTTATTTCTATTATGTAATATTAATAAGAGTTCAAATTCAATTAAGTGTTATCTTCTAAGTTCAAATTCAATTTACCTCTATTCAATTTAGCTCTTTCCACATTCCTTTGTAACTTCGCAATCGTGCAGAACCGAATATATTATAAAATTTCTTAAGCTATTTCTTTTGCTAGTTAGATTGAAATTTACTTATTGTTAAGCGTATCGATGCCTTCAAGATTCATATCGATTATGAAAAATGTGTGCGAGTAGGTTATATTGGTTAACACATTTTTATAGAATTGCCATAGTTTTAAGAAAAGGTGTATTCTATCTTTAAGCCATGTATGTATTTATATTATTATAATGAAAAGAAAAAAAAAAGTGTAATCTCGACTATAGATTAAGTAAAATTTTATGTGACTATTTTTTATTATTGAGTCATCTCGATTTGATTGTTTATAGCTAAAAATTAACACTAGAGATGGGTCCAAATAACTTTGAGATGGACTTAGAAAGAGAGAGCTAAAAGATTTTTAGTTTATAAAAAGGAAAAGAGATTATCAGGGTGGATGTCGAATTCTGACAATTCTATTCTGATGTTTAAATTAGACCATAATAAGAAAGTTATCTATAAAGTTAGAGAATGATGAATAAAATATATCTTCTATATATTAGGGTTTTATATATTTTTTAGTGAAATTTTTATATTATTTTTTTAGAATATTAGACTTGGACTTTAAGTAGAGGTCTTACCTTTAACAGAGAGACCTCCTTATTTAAAGGGTTATCCTTAATGAAGACCTCTTGAGGTGGAGGTCATCCTCAAGGGAGATCTGCCATTTGGATCTTTCTTAAGAGAGACCTCTTGAGGTATAAATTCTCTTTGACGGAGACCTGACTTATAGATCATCCTTAAGGGAGACCTCTTGAAGTATAAGTAATCTTTAAAGGAGACTTGACATATAGGTCATCCTTAAGGAAGGCCTCTTGAGGTATAGGTCATCATTGAAGGATATTCAAGTGTCTTTAGCGACTACGGTACTGTAGGACTTTTCAACCTAATTGGGAACACGCTAACTAATCACGGAGACTAGCACGGAGATGAGAGTTGCCACTCGGGTAATTCACCGGAATACTTTTACTAATGAGTGACGTTTCTCAATTCTATAAGAAAGCTTTACGCCACAAATCCATAGATGGAATCAGAAGCCAACTTTCCTATTTGTGTATGTTTGTCTTTAATTTTATTGTTTAACAATATTTTCTATAAATGTAAACAGTTATATTTCTACACATCAAGCACTACAACATTTGAGGTCCTCCTAAGTCTAGCCTATTTTATTTAAGCTCAACACATACTCAAAGTTATTAACCTAACTTACTAGTCAATTATGTACAAGACCCACTTAGTCTAGCTCTTATTTCCAACCATTAAACCTAATGGACTACTTCTTATGAAAGGCCCAAGTTAAATGATCTTAGGTCTAAATATGGCCCAATTGATTCAATTAAAGCATGACAAAGATCCATTAAGTCTATATATATTTTAAAGTCCACTTACCATTAATTGATCTAATGGACTACAGTTTTCATACTAGGTCTAATTTAAGGTCTACTGTCTATATGTCAGTTTTAATTTACACAATTATACAACAGATATTTGGCATGCATTACAGATAAAGCAAAAATAAAGTACATAAAATAAATCTAGCTAAAACTTACTAAAAAATGAAAGAAAAAAAACCTAAAACTACGTTACAGTTCATAAAATCGCTAAAATACATCAGAAACTTAAAAAACAAACTAAAATCATGCACAGCCGATCGACTCAATGCAAAGGCGAATTGGCTATGTATTAAGCCGATCGGTTCTAGGGGACTTCGGGTGATTTTCTAGTGGTTTTTCTCAATTTCTCATGTCCAATTGCCGATTTCACATATATAAAGGATAAAAATTAAATTAGAACGTGTAAAATTAACATAAAAAGTTAAATATAACGATAAAAATCCTAAAAGACATGTAAACCTTAAAATTAAACTAACAGTAATCGAATATGGGATTCTAAGGCAAATCCCAAATTTTAATTATACAAGCTTAAAATTTAATTCATCTACATGGAAATTTAAAATCAATTATATTTACTATTCATTAACTAATTAAATTCAAAACTCAATACAATCATATTATCAAATTTAAAATTCTATGTGTTCTTATTATCAGACTCGAAACCTGATAAGGCTGTCGCGTGCTTATAAAAAATAACCTAACTAGACCTTCTAACTATATAGTCAGGCAAGCAAGGGTCGAATCCCTAGAGGCTGAAGTAGTAAAAACTAGCTAATCTTGACTTTAATTAATGCTAAGTAAGTAACCAAATCAACGATTGAGGATGAATTAATCTATAATGCAAATAATAATAATGAGAATAAATTCAAGGATACAAAGCAATTAGAGTTAAGTATCCCCACTAGCATAATTAATGCAAAGATAAGTTCCTACCCCAAACTAATTAAATAAATTTTCACAAGGAAAGGTAACCCTATAAAATACCATAGATCTCTTCCGAGTATCAATGGCTTCCCTAATATGCAATCAAAACCTACTCCCGTGGAATCATGCAAATTAAAGACATTAAACTCAATACCCTGACTTCCTAACAATCCATCCTACCTACTCCCATGGAGAATTTCATGTCCTTAATTGAAATAATCAAATCCGTCAAAACCCAACTCCCACTATGATAAAGACAATGGAATCATAACAATACTAATTATCCCTAATCTAGTTTTGGAATATGCACAATCAATTAAGCAAGAGCAATTAAATAATTAATTTGGGGAATTGAAGGAATAAATCATACATCAATCATGGCTAGGGTTCACTTAACCCTAGATTAGAAAACTACTCACTCATGATAGTTAAACAAACAAAATAGATTATAAAAGATAACATAATTAATAACAGCTTTAAAAGGAAAAGGAAAATACTTGGATTGATAGATGAATGATAAAGTCTTTAATCAATCTTCAAAGCATAAAGAAAAATAACATAATAGAGAAGGAGAACAAAACTAAGGAGAAAGGGGGCTGCCCTTTTTCTGGTTCTTTACAATCTATTTATATCATAGGGTATCCAGGAGTTTGGCTAGGTTTTTACCCTAAAAATTCGACTATACAGCTGTCCAAAATGCAGTTTTGCAGATCCAGCCACGGGCAGGCCGCGGCGTGGCATTGTAGGTCGCGAGCAGGGGGCGGAGTGGACTGTTTCTTTACTTTTATCATTGGCCTTGAAAGCCAAGTCGTGGAGTGGCCGCAGGATAGCTTCTCTTGCTCGTTTCGCGGTATAAAATCCTCCTAGGCATGAGTATCTCTTTAATATCGTGCTTGACCATGAACGACTCTACAAACATTCTCGCCAACGCCTAGCAACTCGAGCCAATTCCTACAAAAACAAAACAAAACGAACCCGAGGAGAGAAATATCGAAAATAACGAATAGTAGCTCTAAAAGATTAGAAATGCGAAGATAACATGAAGAACAACGTATATATATAGCATATAAAATGCATATATTATTGCGCTATCAAAACCCAATAAAATTAGCATATGTTATATGGCAAGAAATTCTAGTCTAGTCATATGAATCATGTGAAATAAACATCAATAATTAGAAAAAAATTCCTAATCATATTTCTATAAACAAATACAGAAAAACCAATTGAGGAAGGGATGTTGATGATGTAGATATAGGAGAACCCTCAAGTTATCACTGTTGGTTGTTGTTTTGCGAATCTCAGAAGACAAGGAAGCTATTGAATCAAAGATTGGTTAGGAATCCAGTTCTACTTTGGAATTTCAGAAAAGCTTATGTTATTCTTCAATGAGTTTCCTAATTTGGAGCTCTTTCTTAGTGGCTTACTAAAATTCAATTCTCTATACATATCGATGTATCTCTATAGTTTTAAAAAAACTTTGAGGAATGTGGCTAACCCTAGATCTAGGGTGCATCAATGTATTTATAGCAATAGGGTTAGGAAACACTAGGAAAGAGAGATGAGTATTCAATTATTTGAAAAATAAACTATAATGATCCATTACTTTATCAAATAAAAAAAGAGATTAAATCTTTTATATTCAAAAAATTATCATTAAAATATTTAGAAATCTCAATAATTATCATAAATACCTTATAGAAACTTATTTTTACTAATTTTTATCATTTTAGGTCGGAAATATACATAAAACGATATCAGATTTGAAAAACGGTCAATCAGTACTGTGTAGAACTAATCAGCTGTAGAGCCAATCAGCTCTACACAGAGCTGATTCGGCTCTATACTCAGCCAATCAGCTCGGTGTAGAGGCGATTCAGCTGTACACAGAGCCAATTGGCTCCAAGGGCAAAATGTTTTAAAATTTAATGACTTAGTCCCTAAACTTGTAAAAGCTACCATTTCATCTCTAAAACTTTATTTTTTTCCTGTCAATTGGGTTCAAATTGATTCTAGAAAAGTAATTTTAAGTCTAATTATTATTATCCGTCACTCGAATTTTCCCCTTCTCAATCTCTGAGACTCAAGAAAGGCAATAACTTTCATCATCAGGTTTTTCATAATTCTCTCGATATCTACATCCGGAAAATGGGTGCTGACAGTCATCTTTGAGCGAGACCTCATAAGGTATAGATAATTGTTAAAGGAGACCTAATATATAGGTTACTCTTTAAGGGAGACCTCTTGAGATATAGGTCATCCTTAAGAGAGACTTGACTGTCAACACCCATTTTTTGAATTTAGATATCGAGACGGAAAACCCAATGATGAAAGTTATTACTTTTCTCGAGAGGTTGAGGATAGTCAAATCCTAATTAGGGTTGTGAGTAATCGAACCAAAATCATTTTTTGAAATCAGTTTAGACTAAATTAGCATAAAAATTAAGTTTGGAGGATGAAATTGTAGATTTTATAAGTTCATGGACTAAAATATAAAAAAATTCATAACATCTGTTAGCAATTATTAGGTTTAGGATGCATTTAGTAGCATTTATTAGTAGTTGTTAGCATCCGTTAGCAATTATTAGCAGTCGATAGCAATTAAGAACAACACACAGTAACTAAGAACACCATATTTTTGGCAACTTTTAGAGAACGACAGAAAGGCTTTCTAGAGGCAGTATATATTTTCAAAGATCAATCACAAAGGCAAACCCTAAACACTTTGGATCCTTACCTCATATTTGATTCTACCTCCTCCTCATCACCTAAGACTTAAGGATCTAAATGATATGGTGACAACTTGAGGTTTCCCAAAACTAGTATCATTAATATTTTCTTTACTCTTTTCTTATTATTTTTATATTATTAGAAACATGTTAGGGTTGATTTTGTGATTAATTTTAATGATTTACATATTTTATATGTTCTGATGTAGGATTTTAGCAAGCTTTTATTGTTTTTATGACATGCAAGTCAGCTGGATTTTGAATAAGATAACATGCTCTTTGTTGAGTTTTGGATCTGATGATTATATGAGTAAAATAATATGTTAGGATTGTTTTGCTTTAATGATATGCATGTTTTGAATGATTAGATCTAGTTTTAGATTCATATGATTAAGTTTTAGGAAATTGCCATGAAAAGGTGTCTTATCTACTGTAAGTTTATTTTTTGATTATTTTTTACATTTTCTTGCTTTAATTCAATTTTTTTATGCCTTGTTCTATGATTTTACATGTATTAATCGCATTTGATATGTTTTATGCATGTGAATCAAATTTCTAACGATGGAAAACCTTAAACCAAAGCAAAATCGACTGTTACAGAGGTGCAGAGCCGATCAACTGTGCTTTGAGTCGATCGGCTTTATGAGGTCACCAATCAACTGTTCACTTCAAAGTTGTCTTGTTTCACGATTTTTGACTCTAATTGTTGCTTTTGGCTTCTTTAGACTTAGATTTGATTTTTTTAAGTTGTTTAGTTGTAGGATGGATTTAATAACTTAGGTTTACTATTTTCCTTTGTTTTTACTTTATTTTTGCTTTATTATGTGAATGAATGAAAAATATGTGATGTTTGATTTAAAATTAAAATTGAGCACCTAGACTTAGGTTAAAATAACGCTTTGCATATAAACTATAGTCCATTAGGTTAAATATTAGTAGATTAGGCCTAAATTAAAATCAATATAGACTTAGTGGGCTTGTACCATGGATAAAATTAATTAATGGACCCACTTGAAATAAGAACCTTAATTGGGCCTTGGTATATAAATGAATAGTCCACTTAGATTAAAAACTTGGTAATCAAAGTATAACCTGTAATTGGGCTAGACTAGGTGCGCTTCATGCATAATTAAATAGTAAAAATAGGCTAGCATAATAAACGGGGATTGGGTCTAACTAAAATGGGCTAGACTTAAATGGACCCACATATTGTAGTAATTGTTGTGTTTACAATTATTAGCCCATTAAATAATACAATTAAAAATAGGGATACACAAATAAGGAAATTGGCTTCCAGATCTATTTATGGATGTGGCGAAGCTTTCTTATGAAATCTAGAAACGCCACTCTATTAGTAAAAGTGTCTCAGAATTACCCGGGTGGCAACTCCCTTTTTCTATACTAGTCTCTGTGACTAGTTAGTGTGTTCCCTATTATGTTGAAAAGCCATGCAGTGCCATAGTCACTATAGACACTTGGGTGTGCGCCCGAAATTATAGCTCATAGTGGCGACTCCGTTGAGAATAAGAGAAGTTGATTCTAGTGTATCCTAATTTTTAATTTTGTTATTTAGCGAGTTATTCTTGCATCACTAAACCATTTTCACACAATGTGCACTTTGGTCTCTATAGCCCTGATGGCGTCAGTTAGTATCTCTTTGGTTCCACTCGTATCTTAGAGTTATAACACTAGCTAACCATCACTCATAAGTAATAAGTAAGTTTCCTTCATCGCATGGACCCTTGTGCATTGCATGTGCATCATGCATACCATGCATCGCACTAACTCTTTATTTTGAAGCCATATAGATTCTCTTTTGGGTTGGAAAAGATAAGAGAGTGGTAGGCTGGAGAGGATAATAATTTTACCGTAGATCCAATTTATGTTGGAGTACCTCGAAAGACCAAGGCATCACCGTTCTATGACCGAGACCGAAGCTACATCTGAAATGGCTAAGGAGAGCTAATGAGTAGGATATCGAGATCCTCAAGAATGCAACCATTGATGACCTAAGAGGTATGATTCTGGAATAGCTCCAACAAATTTTTACTGGAGTGGCTGCAAATTAAGCCCCACTAGCTGCTTCAATTGCACCCATTGCCTTTATGATAGCTAATCCTCTTGTAGTTGACCCGATTGCTATCACTGTTGAAACTGTTATTGCCACTGCTGCTAATATTAAAGATCTTGCTATGAAGGGAGTGCCTCAAGAATTTTAGAATTTCAATGAGTTTATGCTAGACCAGACTATAAAGGAGACTGCCCTTGCCACTAATGAGGTTGTGAGAGCAAGACTTGAAAAGACGCAAGGCATGCTGGAAATCAAAGGTTTGGACCTGACCTATGATTTTAATGAGTTGGTCCTAATGAGCGAGGACAAGCTGCCTGCCAAATTCAGAATGCCTGAGATGAATAAGTTTAATAGGACTGGTGCTCCAATGGTTCAATTGAGTAAGACACAAGTTGTCAAGCTATTTGCATTATCCTTAGAAGGACCTATTATAAACTGGTACCATGGCTTAGAAGGTCCGTCAAATCTAAATGGCGAGATTTGTGTAATTCTTTTATTAACCAATATCATTACAACACTCATCTTGAAGGAATTTTGAGTCCATTGAGCAAAATTTGAATGAGTCCTCTGATTTCTTAACCAGGTGGAGGAATAAGGCTGGATTGATGAAGAACAAACCTTTTGAAAAGGACCAAGTTCATATGGTGGTCTGAAACATTCTTCTAGCTTGGGTTGAGAGGCTTTAGATGAACCCAAAAGTGTTTATAAACCTATATGATGATGGGCTTCAGGTTAAAGAGATTGCGAATGATAAGAGAAAGAATGTTTAGACTGATAGAAGGACAAACTATCAGGCTGGAAGGAGCCGAACTCTCGATGTGAATGTTGTTGCACAACCGAGGAGGTTCTCCAATTTCAAGTAGCCTTTTTCAAAAATCTTCAAAAGGCTACTGCAAAATGGCCTGCTCCAACCCACTACTTCAAAAACCCACCAAACCTAAATGCACCTCGATACAAGTCAAACATATACTACAAATTCTACTAAGCACTTGGACACTATATTGAGAACTGTATTTGCCTAAAACATGAAATACAAGACCTCATCGATGTTGGAAAGCTAATTGACCTTTACCAACCTAGCACCAAAAGGAACCCCCTGCCTAACACACCACCCCTAAACCAGGTATCCATGATCACCCCTAACTTTAGTGAAAAGGAGGTCATGAATTCCTTCCAAGACATACCCTTACCTGAAACTGAGCTAGAGCTAGAACTAAAGAGCCCATAAAGAGCCTTCACCAAGCTAGGAGCATCATTATCTGTGGTATTCCATCGCCTAGTAAAGAGTAGGAAACTCAAGCCCCCTATCACTGAGAAATGGTCCTAACCCTCAAAATGGTCAATTTATGAGCATCATTAAACTTTTAGGCATATGACAGATCAGTGCAACTGTCTCAAGCATAAAATTCAAGACCTAATAGACTGTGGGGATTAGCGAGTAGAGTGACCTCCTTAGGATGAGTATAAATACCTGATAGGGCAGCCTTCTGGCAAGTTCGACTTCAAGGTCCGTAATTTGAGGCCTCATTTGGCTGATATTTGAATTGAGGACATTATACCGAGTGGTTCGAGATCGGACAATAAGAACAGGTGATTGGTGACTCTTGCCTTATGGAAGTATGGAAGGAGGATGAAAAGAAGTCGGTCATGGCCATTGACATTTGGTATAGTTCTGAGGACGAGTGTGAAGTCTAAGATATTGGTGCCAAAGACATCTAGGCAAACAATGTTTTGATAAAAATACTAAGTTGGTGGCTAAAGGCAATGACAAGGGAGTAAAAGAGTTGAAGCAGGTTGAGAAAGGGCCATATGAAGAGGATAAAGGGCTGTTAGAAGAGCTGAAAAAGAATAAGAAGATGATCGAAATCTGGAAGCTGTTGATGCACTCATAAGAGTATAGAAATGCTCTAATTGAGGCCTGGTCTAGCATCATCATAAGCACAGTAGCTACCCCTGAGGAGATGGTCAAAATGGTAATTGATAAAACTATTGGAATGATTACTTTCTCATATGAAGATTTGCCACTAAAGGGGAGGGACCATAACAAGACTCTCTACATTGCAACTAAAGTGAAAGGGAAAAGGGCTCTTTATATGATGGGTCAGCCATCAATGTTTTTCCTTCTCACATACTTCTTGAACTGGAGATGACTGAGAAAGATCTGAAGCCATCTGACATGGTCATAAGAACCTATGAGGGGACTAAAAGAGATGTGGAAGGGACATTGTCAGCACTAGCAAAAATAGGTCCTGTAGAATCCTAGGTTGAGTTCATTGTCCTAGACATCCCAATAACTTTTGCTTTATTATTGCGTAGGCCATGGTTTCATGCCCTAGGAGGAGTATTGTCCACTGTGCATCAGAAATCAAATTCCTTCATGAAGGAGAGATAATTACTATTAAGACTGAAGGTGGCAAGGTCTTTTTGGCTGTTCAAGAAGCTGCTAAGGAGCTTGATGCCCCGACTGGGTTTTAGGTTGTTGTCATCTATGAGGATTATATCGATCTGAAGGTCGCAAGCACGTTCAAGAAAATAGACTTCATGCTTGGAATAGGTTTGGGAAAGAACTAATAAGGAATTGTAGATTTTTCGAACTTCAAAAAATGGAAGGCCTAAACATAGCTTGGATACCGTGAGGATGAAGATGACGACAAACCAAAGGGTAAGACTCCAAAAGACATTTTTGTTAAAGAGTACAACCCAGGGAGCCCGAGCCTATTACTATAGTTGGGACTGAGGTGCTGGGGTTCAAAATCTTTAAGACTTTAATCATCAACAGGATAGTTGAGTTGAGCATTAAGGATGTTTGAAAAAAAGTCACAGCTAAGGTCGAAAAGCTGAAGCTGTAGGAATTCATCCACCTACTAGAGAATCTAAGTTTGCAAGGTTTAGCTGCTCTAGTAAAGGAGAATATGATTGATGTATTCTATGAAGAAACTGATGTAATAACGCCCGATCTTTATGAGAATGATGTCTTTTTTGCTTCTAAGATCAATTAAATGTACTCTAATTTTGCTTACTTGTGTGATGTCTTTCCTAATGGCAGTGAGCATTTTAATGATCATGACATGTGCATGTTTGACATTAATTCCATTCAAATTGATTCATTTAATTTAGGCACAAATGAGAATCCAAGGCACATTTTAATTGCTCATGATATAACTCTTGAGGAGTGGAGAGAATCTAAAAGAATAATAGAAAATGAAAATTGGCATTTTCTTTGTCATACAACGACATACTAGGATTAAACAGCAAGATAGTATATTCCGACCTATCAGCACATCAAGCATATCACGTAGAAAATGAGAAGGCTGAGGCTAGAATGGAAAAGAAGATTTGAGAAGAAGTTTCTAAGCAAGTAAAAGCTAATTTCCTCGATGTGGTCGACTATCCCGAATGGTTGGCAAATATTGTCCTAGTCCTGAAGAAGGATGGAAAAGTTAAGATGTGAGTAGACTATCAAGACCTGAATAAGGCATATGCCCTAAGAAGAGTTATTTTTCCCTTCCTCATATAGATGTGATAGTTGATAGTGCAGCCTCAAGCACAATGCATTCCTTTATAGATGGGTTCTTCGGATACAACTAGATCATGATAGCAGTTTTAGACAAGGTGAGGGAGGTGGTAGTTTCTCAATAGTCTTAATCTTGGCTCTATCCACCTTAATTCCTTTACTAGAGATTTGGTGCCCTAGCATAATGCCTTCATGTACCATAAAATGGTATTTCTCCCAATTCAACATCAAGTTGGTCTTCTCATATCGCCAATACCTTCTCCAAATGCTCTAAATATTCTTTAAAAAAATTTCCATGGACAAAGAATTCATCCATGAAAACTTTTATAATATCTTCAACCAAGTCATTGAAGATAGCCATCATGCACCTCTGAAATATGGCTAGTGCATTACACAATCTGAACTACATTCTTCTATACACAAAGGTCTCGTAGGGGCATATGAATTTGGTCTTTTTCTAATCCTCAAGGGCTATTGGAACATGAAAATATCCTCATAAACCATCCTAAAAATAGTAGTATTCATGCCCTGACAAGCTCTCTAGCATTTGATCAATGAATGGTAAAAGAAAATGATCTTTTCTCATGGCATTATTCAGCTTCCTATAGTCGATGCACACTCTCCATCCTGTTACAGTTCTTATTGGGATTAGCTCATTATTTTCATTTACCATAACTGTCATGCCTCCCTTCTTTTGC
Organism: Ricinus communis; assembly: GCF_019578655.1. NCBI lineage: Eukaryota > Viridiplantae > Streptophyta > Magnoliopsida > Malpighiales > Euphorbiaceae > Ricinus > Ricinus communis. The sequence continues at coordinate 31,209,170 of NC_063256.1, read as the reverse complement.
GCTACTTGTACTGAGCTTACCCAAGAATTGTCTGAAATGGGATAGACAATCCCGGCATCAAAAAGTTTAATCACCTATTTCTTCACTACTTCTTTCATGTTAGGTTTGAGACGCCTTTGAGGTTGTACCCCCGTTTTGAGCTCTTTTTCCATGAGAATCTTATGTGTGTAAAAAGAAGAGTTGATTCGCTTTATATCTACAATCTTCCAAGCTATTGCCCTCTGCCTCCTTCTCAAAACTTTCAATAACTTAGCCTTCTGATCATGCAGTAATCCAGAACTAATTATTACTGGTAGCGTGCACTCTAAGTGTTTCAAAAGTTGCTTCAGTTCTAAAGAGGGAGGATCTTCAATGGAAGGCTTCATCCTTTCCTCTTTGGGCATCTCTATAGGCTCGAAAGACTGCTTTCTCATTAGCCTTGCTGCCTCAAGGTAGGCTAGTTGCTCTAGAGCTCTTGGAATCTCACATTTCTCCTGTTCAATCCAAAGGATCTTCAGCAATAATAGCTGAAATATAATTCACAGTCTCATGTTTAACTCTATCATTACTAATATTCATGTCATCGAGTACAAGCAGATGTTTCATGGTGTTAGGGATCTGAAATGTCACTTGCTCTTCCCCTACCCTAAGAATGAGCTTACCATCATGAACATCAATGATGGCCCTAGTTGTAGCAAGAAAGAGTCTTCCTAAAATAAGGGAGACATTAACATATTCATCCATATCCATAACTATGAAACCCATAGGAAAAATAAACTCATGAACCTTAACCAACAAGTCCTCAATGATACCCCTAGGGTATACAACAGATTTATCAGCCAATTGAATGCTCATGAGTGTTGGTTTAAGTTCTCCCAGCCCTAATTTCTTGAACAAATTATATGACATAACACTAATGCTAGCCCCCAAATCGGCAAGCGCATTATTAACATTTAGATTACCAATAAAGCAAGGAATAGTAAAACTTCTAGTGTGCTGCTTATGGAACTACAACTAAGGCAGTGAACCTATCGATGTAGCCTAGCACAACGGCAAGTATTAAAATATTGTATCCCTCAGAAAAGTGAAGTCCTAGAGTTACTACTTCGTCCTTTGTTATCTAGCCTAAAATTAATAACAGACGTTTTCTAGATTTACTAATGACTAAAAGCTAAGTTCTAAATGGAATACGAGAATGAATGAATAAACAGAATAATTAAGACAAGAAAGCAAACCCAAAGGGAACCTAGACTAGTTGGCAATCAAAGAAAAGATAATAGATTATTGAGTCCGATTATGCTACCCGTGGATGGATTCTTAACTGAATTCGGTTTCCCTCTCGAGACAACCGAATTCCTAAATCTAAGAACCTAAAGTTGGAATCTCTTCCTAACGATTGATTATTAAGTTAGCCTTAAGCTTTAATTTGGCTCTATTAAGTTTTGTTAATTCTTAATCTGGAAAATTAATTAACCTTATCTCTAATTGAAAATTGACCTAATCTTGCAATTAAATTTCCAAACTCAATCAGAATTTGTCAATTGTTAAAAGAATTCTATGAGCAGTAATCAACACATTTAATGTAAATAAAACTGAATTTAATTATTAATAGCAAAAAGAATACATAAAGGAACTCAAACAATCCTAACAATTCAGTATTAAGCCAACATAGTAAGTTACCCGAACGGGTTCAACCACTCTAGCTACACATGTTCATGTCTAAAGAAAATAGGAATCAATTACAGTGAAAGAACGAAGAAATCGGAACATATACACCCTTTTCCTAGAATTAGATGGATAGCTCAAAGCCTTAATCCACACTACAGTTAATCTCCAAAATTGATTCTTCATTCGCTCCAAAGCTCATCCTCAATATTCAGTCCAAAACCCAAATCATGAATCTGATGTTCCAAGGTGGAATCTGTTTCCTAGAAGCCCCTTGAAATGCCTGACAACACATCTAGGAAAATTACAACGGAATATCAAAAGTTAAAATCGTCGATCTGGAACTCCCTTTTTCTCTTTTTGGCTCGTTCCTTTTGTTCATTATGCAAATACGAGCGCGTTCCAGTTCATGTCCCCCAACACGGGCCGGGTTGGACTCCAATTGACAGAATGAACTGAATCGACCATAGCCGTGTTCTTGCTCGTGTTTACCCCATATGGGCTGTGCTCCAGGGTGTGGTACCCTCGAAAAATGTACTGCTACAAAGTGTTTAAGCTACACGGCTTGGAATTTCTGCACAGGATCCAACACGGCTGTGTTGACTTTCTAAGAGTCAACCCAAAATTAACGCCTCTGATTACGTTCGTTTTCACTCAAAATTGATCTAGAATTGCTCAAACACTAATGATGGACCTATAAAATCTCCTGGAATACAAAAGGACATAAAACACAGGTGATATTAGAATAAAAACACAATAATTGCTAAGAAAATACACAATAATATGCAAGCAAACATGTGTAAAATTATGCACATCAAATTACCCCACACTTAAGCTTTTGCTTGTCCTCAAGCAATTAACAATTCAACTCATAAAAATGCAGTCAACAAATCCTCAAAGTTCATGCCCCTATATCACAATAAATAGCATTCAACACATCTCAAAAGAAACTCAATCGTAAGTCAAGTTACAAATTATTAACAAAGGATGGAGATAATATCAATTTATGAATAACTTAATCAACAAGACGATAACAAATGTCAAAAAACCAATTCCTCACAGGGATCACTCAAGTCACTCAAAGTGTATATAAGGTGAGAAGTAAATCCCTCAAAGAAAATGCACAAAACCCGCTTACTATAAGCATGCTCATAAATCCTATCTCCACTACTGTGAACAAATGAATACCAAAATCAAAGGGTCTTTACTAGGGTCGTAATGGGGCTAAGGTAAAGGTATGGAGATTTGGGAAAGAGGTGTGAAAATGCTAGAAATTCTTGCAATAAATAAAAATGTATGCTCAAAGGAATAAATGCCCAAAACTTCAAAACCATATTCATTAAAATCCTCAATTTGTAGAATAATGCTCGAAAATGCTCTAAATCCAATATAAAAAAATTTGTTGTTTTATTTTTTTTAAGAAAACTGAACTAGCAGCTTATAAAAGTTCTATATACAACTGAATAAAGTTAAAAAAAGCAAAAATACAGTTTGGATTGAAAGGAGCATCTCAAATATCAAAAGGACTTGGTAAACATAGCAAATAGCATTTTAATTCCAAATAAGAGTGAGCAAATCATAGAAATTTCAGCATAGATTTAAAAGAAAGATAAAATGAAAAGGCTAAGATGTAAAGTGTGGAATGGTGTAAAATGAAGAAAAGGATAAAAGCTCAATCATGGCTAGCTAATGGAAACACAGATGGTAGGCTTTTGGTCAAGTGTGGTGAATCCTAAGTTGCCTAAATCATCTCATGGTATTCAAAATTCATATAACCTCAACAAGCATTACAAAGCAAGTTCTAGAAGCAAAATCAAGTACAATGCACACTCAAATAAGAAATATAAAGAGCATATGTATAATGAATGCTCAACTAGCTCAAAATCTCACATTTGAAGTGTGGCATTAGTTGCAATTGGTTCTGAACATCATTAATTGAATCACCATTTAAGAAACACATGCATATGACATAATCGGCCTTCTAAGTTAAAATTCAACGACTCAAGAAATACTTAAGTAACACCGGTTTAACCCGGCAAAGTTGATGTATTAACCACCATTAATTATTTTCCAAGGACAATGACCAACAAAGAAAAGTAATTGACATTCTATAAATCTAATTGTCAATCAGCTAAAATAGCATACTTAAGTGCATAAAGACATAGTATCCTAACATTCTAACAATATACATAATCAATTATAGCAATTTCAGATACAGCTAAAAGAAAGTTACAACAAAGAGAAAGGAACATACGGTTTACCCACCCCACACTTGAAGAACACACTGACCTTAGTGTAAAATGAAGTGGATACCCCGCATGGGAAGTACAAATAAGAAAAGCAAAATCAATAAAATCTAAGTAAATAACATGTTGGCATAATAAAGTAAAGAAAAGTAGAAAATGAAATAAAATATAACGAAGACTGCCTTGATCATTTGTCGCAGCTGGTGGAGTGAAGATCGGCGCGTCCTCAGCAAGGGCTGTGCTAATAGGCGGCGGGGGATCCTGAGTGGAAGGTGAGGCTGGTGGGGGCACCAGTGCATCCTAGGTAGGAGCTGTGCTTGTAGACAGTGGAGGGTCTTGAGTGGCAGTTAGAACTGGTGGCGGCTGGGTCACATCTAGAAAGCAATCGCTGAGGTCCAGCTTAATATCATCCAGGTCATCAAAGAATCGTTGCATTCTATCATTAATGCCATAATTAGTTATCATTTGAGTTGAGCTACCATCTGATCTGACTGTGTAACTTGCCTCTTGAGGCCCTTTAAGAGCTGCTGCAATAGGTCATTAAAGCCCTAGAGCTGTGCTCTGGTCTCCTCCCAAACTGCCTGAACTTAGTGAAGTGCTCCTCCTGAAGGTCTCAAAGCCTGTCTAGGTGATCCGCAAGGACACCTATCTGAGCACTAGAGGTGTTGGCATTGTATGAAGATGAAGCACCAGGAGAGGGGGCGAAAGCACGTGCCGGGTCAGGTATATCTTGAGGTCGTAGCTCTGATACGTCCACAGCTAGGTCCCGTGGTGCTCTAGCCTAGGCCTCCCTAACCTTCCGCAGGATCCGCCTGACTAATCTGTACTCAACACCGAGGGGCCCCTGAGAAGCTGTCACCATTCGTATGTTAACCATCTGGCAGACTCCTACTGGTAACATATCTTTATTTGTGTCAGGTCACTCAAAGAACTCTATAGTGAGCTCCCGATAGGTAGGGTCGATGATGTCAAAGAATCGAGCATATGGTAGGGTCTCAAAGAGCTCTCTGACCTTTGGGACTAGTCCGACCCTCTCTAGCGCGGTGAAGTCAATACACCATCCAGTCCTGACTTGCTTCCATCGAAGGGCTTGGAAGCACTGCTCGTGGTCTAAGGACAGAAATGTAAGCAGTTGATGTTTCATGGGGGCTGGTAGTGCCAAGGGTCTCTGAGGTCTGGCTAGCTGTGCTGGTGGTGCTGGAGCCTGCTGCTATAAAGAAGAAGCGTCTGCATCTGTGCGATGTCTCTTGTAGTGTGCTTGTCATGGAGGCTGCTGTCTGGTGCGTTCTGACGTTGTACCTAAAAAGATATTAGTCATTAACAGATGCACAGAAAATAAAGCATGCATAGTAGATAAATAATTCAAGCAGCATAGAAATTAAGCCGAAATTTTGACAGAATAATGACTGAACAAGCAAAATTACATAATAAGAATTAAATAACTAAACTATACCTTAATCAATATAGAAATTAAGACTAAAAGAAATTAAAAAATAAACTAAAAATAAAATAAAGAAGACAAAATAATAAAATAAAATAAATAAGACAAAATAATAAAATAAAATAAATAAGATAAAATAATAAAATAAAATAATAAAACAAAATAATAAAATAAAATAAAATTCAAAGAACATCAAGCAAAATAACATCAAATAGATAAGCAGAGAAAATAAAGAAAGGAGAAAAATAATAATAATAAAACTAATTAAATAAAAAAATAACAACTAACTATTAATAATGAAAAAAATTAGGAAATAAAAAAGAAACTTACTTGGTTAATGGCAAAAACGCGAGAAAATTGCACAAAATTGAAAATTTGTAGAGAATACTAGAGAAAATAGAAGAATCAGAAAGATTTTTGCTCTAAAACGATCGTGATACGCTAAAAGCCGATGTCCTTCTCCCCTTTTTATAGTCGCCGCACCCGACACGCGCGTGTTCTTCCCTGTGTGCACGACACGAGCCATGTCCAAGCCGTGCCCCCAATAAGACCGCATTCTCAAACGCCTTAAAATCAACACGATTTTGACACAGGCCGTATTGATGGACACAAGTCGTATTATCAACCGTGTGACTCTCAAGAACCATGTAGTTTCTAACTTTTATACTCAACACGCCCTAGGCAATAGGACACGGGCCGTGTAGAGTAGCATAGGCCTTGTGACTCTCGGGAACTGTGTAACTTCATTTTTCACATCTAACACGCCGTGGGAAGCTGGGAACGGGCCATATGGAGCAGCACAGACCGTGTTGAAGCCTAGAAATGTGCTTTTACTCCGTTTTTTGCACTAAAACATGTATAGCTTAATAATTTGCACAACCAAGGAAATTTTCACCCAAAACAACATAAAAATGTAGGGAGTTAAGTTCCAAACCAACTGAAATGTGAAAAACGAGGTAAGCATAAAGGATAATTTAAATTCTCAAAAGGAAATACATAAATGTAAAGAATAAGCTTGGAATGCCCCCCGAGAGCACTTCTTTTGACCAAGTCGTATAGCTGGACTTATGCAGAAAGTCAATCTCACTGGAATGACACCATATTGACCCGCTCCTCGATCTCAAGCGAGTCCTCATGATAATGCTTCAAACGATGCCCATTCACCTTAAAACTACCCCTATCGCGGTGATGCAACTCAAATGTGCTATATGGGAACACTTGCTGAATCACGAATGGCCCTGACTAGCGACTCCTGAGCTTCCTTAGGAACAAACAGAGACGTGAATTGTAGAGCAACACTCAGTCCCCAACTTGAACTCCTTTGAGGCCCTCAATCGCTTATCGTGACACTTCTTAGTCCGCTCCTTATAGATGACGGAGTTGTCATATGCTTGCTGATGCCACTCATCCAACTCATTGAGCTGCCACTATCTCTGTTTACCTGCAGAATCCATATCAAAATTACAAGTTCTTGAGGCCCAAAGGGCTCTATGCTCTAACTCAACAGGTAAATGGCAGGCTTTTCCATACACAAGCCTATAGGGTGTAAAACTTGTAAAGGTACGATAGGTTGTCCTGGATGCCCAAAGTGCATTATCTAACTTATTTGCCTAATCCTTCCTACTCACCCCCATGGTTTTCTCTAAAATGTATTTCAAGCCCGCATTGGTAACCTCTACTTGCCCACTAGTCTACGGGTGATAGGGTGTAGAAAACTTATAGGTCACTCCATATCGCTGAAGTACTCTCTCTAGTTGAGTATTAAAAAAATAAGTCCCTTTATCACTAATTACTGCCCTAGGTATGCCAAACTTAGCAAACAATCGCTTGACAAACTTAGTAACAACTCTAGCATCATCAATTTGGAAAGCTTGTGCTTTTGGCCACTTAGAGAAATACTCAACAGCAACAAGGATATACTTATTTCCAAAAGAAGAAGGAAAGGACCCCATGAAGTCAATGCCCCAAATATCAAAAATCTCAACCGTTTAAATGCTTGTTTGGGGCATCTCATCACGAGCAGAAATGTTACCTGACCTCTGGCATGCATCACAAACCTACACGAATGCTCTAGCATCGCAAAAAATGATCGGCCAATAGAATCCAGCCTCTAGAACCTTCCTAGCAGTGTGGTTAGCTGCTTGATGACCTCCCGTTGGTCCGTCATGGCAATGCCTCAAAATCTGGAGGATCTCCTTCCCGTACACGGATAGCCAAATCACTTGGTCTACACAAACTCGAAACAAAAAATGATCTTTCCAAATGTAGTACTTCAAATCAGCAAAGAATTTCTTCTTTTATTGAAATGTCATACCCTTTGGTAGGACCTTTGCAAACAAGTAATTTGCAAAATTAGAAAACCAAAGGATGTCCAAAGATACCTGAATGGAGCACAAGTACTCATCTAGAAAACTGTCATCAATAGCCCTCTCATCAAGTGCGTCTAGACTCGGGTTCTCCAATCTTGAAAGGTGATCTGCGGCCAAGTTCTTTGCACCCTTCTTATCCTTGATCTCAATGTCGAATTCCTGCAAAAGCAAAATTCGACGAATGAGTCTCGACTTAGCATCATGCTTTCCAAACAAGTACCTTAATACTGAGTGATCCGTGTAGACCACAGTCTTGGATAACACCAAGTATGAGTGGAACTTGTCAAACGCGTATACCACAGCAAGCAACTCCTTCTCAGTAGTGGTATAGTGCTCTTGGGCATCTGTCAATGTATTGCTAGCATCATAAATAGGTTGGAACTTATTATCAATCCTCTGTCCTAAAACAGCTCCAACTGCAAAATCACTAGCATCACATATTAGCTCAAAAGGCAGGCCCCCATTTAGATGAAACCGTAATAAGGGCTGTAGTTAGTTTCTCTTTAAGTAACCCAAAGGCCTGCAAACAGTCATCAGAAAATATAAATGGAACATCTTTTGCAAGCAATTGAGTCAAAGGTCTAGCAAGCTTAGAAAAGTTTTTAATGAACTTTCTATAAAAACCTGCATGACCAAGGAAACTCCTAACAGCCTTAACCGAGCTAGGGGGTGGCAACTTAGCAATAGTCTCTACTTTAGCTCTATCTACCTCCATCTCTACATGTGAAATCTTATGCGCTAGCACAATACACTCTTACCATAAAATAGCATTTTTTCCAATTCAGCACAAGGTTAGCTTCTACACAGCATGCAAGCATATGCTCTAAATTAAGAAAATAATGGGAGAAGGAGTTATCAAATACCGAGAAATCATCCATGAACACTTCCATGGATTCTTCAATCGTGTCATGGAAGATTGCCATCATACACCTCTTGAAAGTAGTAGGTGCATTGCACAAACCGAATGGCATCCTCCTATAACTCAACGTACCATAGGGGCAAGTGAAAGTGGTTTTCTCTTGGTCCTCAAGTGCAATGGGAATTTGAAAATAACCCGAAAAACTGTCAAGAAAGCAATAAAACATAGCCCTGATAAACGTTCTAATATCTAGTCAATAAAAGGAATGGAAAAATGGTCCTTCCGAGTTGCATCAATAAGCCTCTTATAATCAATGCAAACTCGAAAATTAGTTACCGTCCTAGTCGGTATTAGCTCATCCTTCTTATTCTTGACCACTGTCATACCTCCCTTCTTGGACACAACCTGCACAAGACTAATCCAAGAGCTGTCAGAAATAGGGTAAATCAAACCTGTATCCAGAAGTTTAATTACCTCCTTTTTTACTACTTCCTTCATGTTTGGGTTCAACCGTCGTTGTGGCTATACTACTGACCTATAACTATCCTCCATCAGGATCTTATGCAAACAATAGTTAGGGTTCATTCCAGGAATGTCTGCAATCTTGTATATCAAGGCCTCAGGTTATTTCTTGAGAGAGGCCAAAGTCATCTCCCTATCCAAAGGAGTCAAATCAGCTGCAATGATCATCGGCAGCTTCTCTGCCTCATCCAGATAGGCATAGGTCAAGTGCTTAAGCAACTCCTTCAACTATAGGGTTGGTGGCTCCTCAAGTGAAGGTCTCAATTTCTACACCCCTGACTTATCAATATCAACAAAATAGTCAGCAGACTTGCTAGGCTTACTAGCCAGCAAACAAGCAAGTTGTTCCAACACATCCTCGTTGGACAACTCCTCCTCATCCTCAGCCTGTAATGCCACTTGCAAATCTTCAAGTAATATCTCTTGCAATTTAGACCCCACAATATCATCCAAAACATCCACATAATATACAATATTATCATGGTCAAGTGAATTTCTCATAGAAGTGTTAAGGTCAAAGGTAATACTCTCATCACCTACTCTAAGTTGTAACTTCTCATCATATACATCTATAGCAGCCCTAGATGTTGCAAAGAATGGTCTACCTAAGATAAAGGTAAACTACTCTCAACCTCCATATCCATAACAACAAACAACAGGAAATATAAACTTATTTACCTTAACAAGTACATCCTCAACTATCCCCCTAGGAAATTTCACAGTCCTATCCGCTAACTGTATGCTCATCCTAGTAGGTTTTGGCTTACTTGAACCTAATTTTTCAAACAAACTGCTAAGCATTAAATTGATGCTAGCTCCTAAATCAGCTAAAGCATCATTAATATGCAAATCACCAATAATACAAGGAATAGTAAAACTCCCTTGATCACGCCTCTTTACTAGCAGCTTGTTTTGAAGAATGGTTGAGCACTCCTCATTTAGTGTCACTAGTCCCAAGTCCTCCAGCTTCCTTTTATTGCTTAGAATCTTCTTTAAGAATCTCGCATACCTGAGCATCTGCGATATAGCCTCAACAAAAGGTAGGTTAATCCTCAGCTGCTTAAATAAATCCAAAAACTTACCAAATTACTGATCAACCTTTTCCTGCTTCAACCTAGCAGGATATAGGATTAGTGGCTGGTATTCTCTCAGGACTCTTCTTCTTATCCTCAGCTCACGCAGGCTCTATCACTTTAGGCTTTGGCTCCTTCCTAGCTAGCTCATCCTGCACAACAATATCATCGTCAGCCATAGGTAAAGAGCTAGCTAACTGCTTACCGGATCTCAAGGTGACAGCCTTGTCATGCTCCCTCGGGTTTGACTCTGCGGTGCTGGAGAGCATCCCTGCCTATCTCTCAGCCAGCATCTTAGAAATCTGGCCTATCTGATTCTCCAAATTCTGTATGAAGGCCTGCTGATTTCTAAGAGTTGTGTCTGTTTGCTGAAATTTATTCTCTAAAGTGGACATAAACCTCATCATCAAATCCTCTAAATTGGGCTTCTTCTCATGGTTCTGGGTAGTTGAGAGAGAACAATCTGCTATTGGGGTTACTGCTGGTGCAACCGCTGAAATCCTGGTAGACCCTAGGTATTATTATTTCACCATTTGAAGTTGGGATGGTTTCTCCACCTTGGGTTATATGTTTTTGATGTATAGGTTATTCTGCTTCCTGGGCGCATTTCCCATATAATAAACCTGTTGAAGGTCAGCAGAAGAAGAAGATGAAGAAGAAGCAAACATACCTCCCGCATTACAGTTTGCACCGTAGTGCGGACCACCACAAAACTTCATGACCAATTTGTCTTTGCTTGGGTAGCATCTGAAATTTGGTTAATCTTCTTGGCTAAAAGCTCCACCTGAGCTGCCAAGGCTGATGTAGAATCTACCTGGTTCACCACTTCTTGCGGTCCTAGCCTACTCCTAGAAGACTGCCACTAATATGTGTTCATGGCCATCTCCTCAATTAAATTTTGGGCCTGCTCTAGCATCTTACTGTTGTGGCCCCACCAGCAACTGCATCTACTATCTGCCTCGTGGCTGAGTTCAAGCCACTGTAAAAAGTCTACACCTACATCTATAATGGCAAACCGTGGTGTGGGCAACATCTTAGCAAGTCCTTGTACCTCTCCCATGCATCATACATGCTCTCATTATCAAACTGCACAAAGAAGAAATGTCATTACGCATCTTAGCAGGAGGAAAGTACTTATAAAGAAATTTCTCAGCCAAAGAACTCTAAGTGGTGATAGTGTTAGCTGGTATGGACTATAGCCATCTCTTTGCTCTATCCCTCAAGGAAAATAAGAACAACCTAAGCCTAATGACATCATCGATAGTCCTATTTATCTTGAAGGTATCATAAATCTCCAATAAATTCACAATGTGGGCATTAGGACCTTCACTAGGCAAGCCCCTAAACTGTACACTCTGCTGCACCATCTGAATGACAATTGGCTTAACTTTAAAGTTATTTGCTGCAATAGCTAGCCTCACTATACTAGTGTGCGTCCCCTTTAGGGAAGGTCTAGCAAACTCATAATTATCCTATTTGCTTCAGCGACATTGTTGTTGCTGTCTCCCATGTCTACTGGTGTATGGACAGGAATCTCAATCTGCTCCTCCTCCTCCATGTCTAATCGCTTCCTTAGCTACTTGAGGGATCGCTCTGGTTTGGGCAAAGGGTCTACTGGTGCAGGATTAGAACTCCTGGTCATAAACTACCTAAATTGAACAAGTTAGTAACAACCCAAAAAAATAATTAAATAAAAAGCAATAACAAAAATAGAATGACTAAAGTAACAAATAGCAAATTTCACTCTAGTTTTCAAACAAGTCCCTGGCAACGGTGCCAAAAACCTGGTGCACTGCATATGCAACTATAACTAAGGCAGTGAACCTATCGATGTAGCCTAGCACAACTATAAATATTAAAATATCGTATCCCTTGGGAAAGTGAAATTCTAGAGTTACTGCTTCGCCCTTTGTTATCTACCTGATAACGCAATAATATATGCATTTTATATGTTATATATATACGTTGTTCTTCATGTTATCTTTGTATATTTAATCTTTTAGAGCTATTATTCATTGTTTTCAATATTTCTCTCCTCGGGTTCGTTTTGTTTTGTTTTTGTAGGAATTGGCTCGAGTTGCTAGGCGTTGGTGAGGATATTTGTAGTGTCGTTCATGGTCAAGCATGATGTCAAAGAGATACTCATGCCTAGAAGGATCTTATATCACGAAACAAGCAAGGGAAGCTATCCCTCGGCCACTCCGCGACTTGGCTTTCAAGGCCAATGATAAAGCAAAGAAACAGTCCACTCCGCCCCCTGCTCGCGGCCTACAATGCCACGCCGCGGCCTGACTGTGGCTAGATCTGCAAAACTGCATTTTGGACACCTGTCTAGTCAAATTTTTAGGGTGAAAACCTAGCCAAACTCTTGGATATCCTATGGTATAAATAGATTGTGAAAATAACCTGAAAAAAGGAGCCCCCTTCCTTCTTTTTCCTTAGTTTGTTTTCCTTTTCTAATTTATGTTACTTTTCTTTATGCTTTGAAGATTTATCAAAAACCTCATCATTCATTTATCAATCCAAGTATTTTCCTTTTCCTTTTTAAGTTGTTATTATGTTTTATTTTATAATCTATTTTGTTTATTTAACTATCATGAGTGAGTAGTTCTCTAATCTAGGGTTAAGTGAACCCTAGCCATGATTGATGTATGATTTGTCACTTTAATTCCTTAAATTAATTATTTAATTCCTCTTGCTTAATTGATTGTGCATATTCCAATACTAGATTAGGGATAATTAGTATTGTTATGATTCCATTATCTTTATCACAACGGGAGTTGGGTTTTGACGGATTTGAATATTTCAATTAAGGACATGAAATTCTCCACGAGAGTAGGTAGAATGGATTGTTAGGAAGTCAGGGTATTGAGTTTAATGTCTTTAATTTGCATGATTCCACGGGAGTAGGTTTTGATTGCATATTAGGGAAGCCATTGATACTCGGGAGAGATCTATGGTATTTTATAGGTTTACCTTTCCTTACGAACATTTATTTAATTAGTTTGGGGTAGGAACTTATCTTTGCGTTAATTATGCTAGTGGGGATACTTAATTCTAGGTGCTTTTTATCCTTGAATTTATTCTCATTACTACTATTTGCGCTAATTAGACTTAGATTAATTCATCCTCAATCATTGATTTGGTTACTTACTTAGCATTAATTAAAGTCAAGATTAGCTAGTTTTTACTACTTCAGTCTCTAGGGATTCGACCCTTGCTTGCCTGACTACATAGTTAGGAGGTCTAGTTAGGTTATTTTTTATAGGCATGAGACAGCCTTGTCACTAGCCTAAAATTAATAACGAATGTTTTCTAGATTTACTAATGACTAAAAGCTAAGTTCTAAATGGGATGCGAGAATGAATGAGTAAATAGAACAATTAAGACAAAAAAGTAAACCCAAAGGGAACCTAGACTAATTGGCAATCAAACAAAAGATAATAGATTATTGAGTCTGATTATGCTACCCGTAGACGGATTCTTAACTGAATTCGATTTCCCTCTCGAGACAACCGAATTCCTAAACCTAAGAACCTAAAGTTGGAATCTCTTCCTAATGATTGATTATTAAATTAGCCTTAAGCTTTAATCTGCCTCTATTAAGCTTTGTTAATTCTTAATCCGGTAAATTAATTAACCTTATCTCGAAGTGAAAATCGACATGATCTTGCAATTAAATTTCCAAACTCAATTAGAATTTCTCAATTGCTAAAAAAAAATCTGTGAGCAGTAATCAACACATTCAATGTAAAGAAAATTGAATGTAATTATTAATTGTAAAAAGAATATAGAAAGGAACTCAAACAATCCTAACAATTCAGTACTAAGCCAACATAGTAAGGAAAACCAATGGGTTCAACCACTCTAGCTACACATGTTCATGTCTAAAGCAAATAGGAATTCAATTACGGTGAAAGAACAAAGAAATCGGAACATATACACCCTTTTCCTAGAGTTGGATGAATAGCTCAAAGCCTTAATCCACACTGTAGTTAATCTCCAAAATTGCTTCTTGATTCACTCCAAAGCTCCTCCTCAATCTTCAGTCCAAAACCCATATCATGAATCTGATGTTCCAAGGTAGAATCTGTTTCCTAGAAGCCCCTTGAAATGCCTGACAACACGTCTAGGAAAATTACAACGGAAGATCAAAAGTTAAAATCGTCGATCTGGAACTCCCTTTTTCTTTTTTTGGCTTGTTCCTTTTATTCATTGCACAAATTCGGGCGTGTTCCAGCCCTTGTCCCCCGACATAGGCTATGTCTAGGCCGTGTTAGACTCCAATTGGCAGAATGAACTGAATCAACCATGGCCATGTCCTTGCCCATGTTTAGCCAACACGGGCCGTGTTCTACCCCATTTTAGCCAACACGGTATGTGCTCAAGGGCGTGGTACCCTCGGAAAATGTGTAGCTTCAAAGTGCTTAAGCTACACGGCCTGAAATTTCTGCACGGGCTCTAACATGGGCCGTGTTGACTTCTTAAAAGTCAACCCAAAATCAAACGCCTCTGATTATGTCTGTTTTTTGCCCGGAATTAATCTAGAATTGCTCAAACACTGATGACGGACCTATAAAATCTCTTGGAATACAAAAGGACACAAAACACGGGTGATCTTAGAATAAAAACACAATAATTGCTAAGAAAATACACAATAATATGCAAGCAAACATGTGTAAAACTATGCACATCAACTTCCTAGGTCTTTTAGCTTCTTTGGTAGTCTTCTTTGAGTGATTGCTAAACTCTTTTCCGACAGTTGCACCATCAATACTTCCTCAAGCTTCCTTTTATTAGAGAGGAGTTCCTTTAAGAATTTAGTATACTTGGGCATCTACAATAGAGCTTTCACAAAAGGTATGTTAATATGCAATTACTTAAAAAGTTCAAGAAACTTACTAAATTGTGCATCCAGATTATCATTTTGAAGTCAGGCTAGAAAGGGTATTCTAGGTTGATATTCCTTCATAAAAGGGGTAGCCTTGGGTGTTACTTCTAATTTATCCTCGACTTCAGCCTGTGTATCCTTTTTATCATCATTAACCTTCTCAGTTGTAGTAGATTCTTCATATACTTCATTCAGCTTAGTCTTTAGCTCTTTACTACTGTGCAATGTGATAACCTTAAGCTGCTCCTTAGGGTTAGCTTTTGTGTTGCTTGGCAAAATTTCTTAAGGTCTTTCACTCAAAAGCTTTGCAATCTGCCCCACTTAATTTTTCAAATTCTGAACCGAAGCTTGCTAGTTTCTAAGAGCAATCTCAGTAGTCTGGAACCTTGTTTCGGATGCAGATATAAACTTCTCCATCATCTCCTCTAGATTACTCCTTCTAGGAGGAGCCTACTACTAGTTTTGCTACTGAAAACCTGGGGGTGGAGGTCTTTGTTGATTCTGATTCCCTCAAGAGAAATTTGAATGATTTCTCCACCTCGGGTTATAGGTATTACTGTAAGGATTATTTTGTTACCTAGGAGCATTTTCCACATAATCAACTTGCTCTGGCTTAGCGAAGGTATTTCCATTTTGGCAATCTTGACTTTGATGACCACCCCCACACCAATCACGAGTCATAACTTGTGCTTGTATTCCAAATGAAGACATAGTCAAAGCATCCATCTTTCTACTCATGGCCTCTAGTTGTGCATTTACAGCTATTATAGGATCTATTGCATAGATTCCACTCCCTTTGACTCAAACTTGCTCTCTTGGATTCTGCCACTAGTAGTTCATGACTGCCATATCCTTAATAAGAACCATAGCTTGCTCAAGAGTCTTATTGTTTAGTGATGCACCTGCTGCAGCATTAATAGATTGTTTACTTATGTAATTTAGTCCATTAAAGAATGTCTGAATTTTCAGCCATAAAGGTAAACCATGATGTGGATAGCTCCTCAGTAAATCCTTGAAACATTCCCAGCAATCATACAGAGTCTCATTCTCTTGCTGAAGAAACCCTGCTAACTTGGTCGTCTTAGAAGGTGGAAAGTATCTCTCCAAGAGTTTCTCAGCCAGCTGATTTCAAGTCATAAATGTCCCAGCTGGGAATGATTTCAACCACTTCTTTGGCTTATCCTTAATGAGAATGGGAATAGCCTCAACCAAATAGCATCATTTGATACCCCATTGATCTTGAAGGTATCATAAATCTCTAGAAAATCATCCAAAAATGGGTGTTTGGATCCGCGTTGGGCAAACCATCAAACATGTAATTGTTTTGCACCATCTGAATAATGTTGGGCTTGCTCTCGAAGTTGTTTGCCACAACATTCAGCCTAACAATACTCGATGTAGCCCCATTAAGAGTTCTAGGGATTTTGAGTTGATGAATCATTTGGTCTTGTTTTTCTGGTAGGCATACAAAATTAAAGGAAAAATTTCAAATTTAAAATAAACATGCAACATACAAAAACATAAGAAACAAAACTCAACAATTAATCAATAAAATATTGGCACAATTCCCCAGCAACGACGATAAAAACTTGATATGTCTAAATTAGTACTCGTAAGTGTACAAACCGATTGATAGTACGGGAAAGTCCACCATGAGGTCGATCTCACAAGAAATTATAGAGCATATATTATAAAGACCAACTATCACAAAATACTAAAGGTAAATCTAAATGCTCGCCAATGTTTTGAGAATGGTCTATTGCCTTAATTTGTCTATTGCTAACTTTCACCTATCATGATGTTTATAGGTGATAAGGGGTTGCAACTTTATGAGTTACTCCATATTTCTTTAGTAAGGCACTAAATGTCTTGTTGCAAAAATATGTTCTCCCGTCACTAGTGATTGCTCTAGGCATTCCAAACCTACTAAAAATATTATTCTTTATGAATTTGCATACTGTCTTCGCATCATTATTTCGAGTAGCTATTGCTTCTATCCATTTAGACAAATAATCCACAGTAATAAGTATATATTCCTAGCCATGAAAAGGTGGAAATGGTCTCATAAAATCAATGCCCCACACATCAAATAGTTCAACCACAAGATTAAATGTTTGAGGCATTTCAGTTGGTTTGCTAATATTTCCACTTCTTTGGCACCAATGGCATTTAGCACAAAAGACATGTAACATCTTTAAATAACAAAGGCCAGAAGAAACCTGATTGCAAAATCCTGTAAGATGTTTTCTTACCACTAAAATGACCTCCACAATGCATTTCATGGCAAAAGGCCAAAATGCTTTGTTGCTCATCTTTAAGAACACATCATGTAATCATTTGATCAGAATAATGTTTAAACAAATATGGGTCATCCCAATAATAATGCCTATACACAGATAGAAATCATTTCTTTTCTTGCCATGTTAAGTTAGTTCTCGCAATATCACATGCCAAATAGTTTACAATGTTAGCATACTTTGACTCATGATTTACCATAAATAATTGTTCATTAGGGAAAGTCTCATTAATTACTTTTTTAGAACCAAGGTTATCAAAATCGAAAATCAACCTCAAAAGATGATCTGCTACTACATTTTCACTTCCTTTTTTTATCTTTTATCTTGATATAAGATATTTGCAATAAAAGCATCCACCTAATTTAGTCGTGGTTTAGCATTAGGCTTAGTTAAAAATATCTCAAAGCTGCATGATCTGAATGAACAATGACTATAAATCCTACCCAGTAAGATCTGAATTTGTCTAGTGAAAATACAACAGCTAGAAATTCTTTTTCAATTGTCGAATAGTTTATTTGGGCATCATCAAGAGTTTTGCTAGCATAATATATTACGTGTAAAGCTTTATCAACTCTTTGGCCTAGGACTGCTCCTATAGCATAATCAGATGCATCACACATTATTTCAAAGGGAAGAGACCAATCAAGTGCCATAATAATAAGTGTATTAGTCAATCTTTCTTTCAAGATGTTAAAAGTAGAAACGCATGCATCATTAAAGACAAAGTTAACATCTTTAGTCAGCAATTCAGTTAAAGGACGAGCAAGTTTAGAAAAGTCTTTAATAAAATGCCTATAAAATCCTGCATGGCCAAGAAAACTTCTAATACCCTTTACTGAAGTAGGAGAGGGCAGTTTGACAATTAAATCAATTTTTGCCTTGTCAACTTTAATACCTTTACTAGAAACAACATGTCCTAGCATAATACCTTGTTTAACCATGAAATGACTCTTTTCCCAGCTCAATGTTAAGTAACACTCAATGCATCTCTCGAGAACACGAGTCAGATTGCTTAGACATATATCAAATGAGGAGCCAAAAACTGGAAAATCATCCATAAATACCTCGATGTAGTCTTCTAACATGTTAGAGAAATATATAAAGCATACATCTTTGGAATGTTGCTAGAGCGTTGCAAAGCCAAAAGGCATCCCCTTAAACGCAAAAGTTCCAAAGGAATATGTAAAAGTTATATTTTATTGATCTTCAAGTGCAATAGGTACCTGATAATATCCTGAAGTCCATCAAGAAAACAATAAAATTCATGTCATGCTAAACGCTCTAATATTTGATCAATAAATAGAAGAGGAAAATGATCCTTCTTTGTTGCAGCGTTTAACTTTCTATAATCAATATACATTCTCCACCCTGTTGTCATTCTTGTAGGAAGTAATTCCCTTGTTTCATTCTTAAGAACTGTTGTGCCTGACTTTTTAGGCACTACATGAACATGACTTACCCAATTACTATCAACTATAGGGTATATAATACCCTTATCCAATAAATTCTTAACTTCTTTTTTTACAAATTCTTTCATGTTAAGCCGTTGTTGTGTATCTCTAACCGCTTTAGAATTGTCTTCTAAAATAATTTTATGCATACACATTGTTGCACTAATCCCCTTAATGTTAGAAATTCCCCACCCAATAGCTTTTCTAAGCATTTTCAATTCTCTAATAGTTGCCTCTTTCTCTGAAGGAGAAAGATCAGAGGCTATGATCACTAGATACGTATTCCTTTCTCCTAAGAAGACATATTTGAGTGTGTTAAGCAACTCCTTAAGCTCAACTTTAGGTGGTTCATTAATAATTTGTGATTTGATTCCAATGGATGAATGTAAAGGTTCAATGGTGCTTTCATCAAGTAACACTGGAATAGCTTCATCTAACTTATCATGTAAGTTTAAGACTTCTTCATCTAAATTTTCTTCGTGCTTTTCCAATGTTAATGTAATTTCTAACTTATCATCCTTATCCTGTAAATATGTTTCATAAACAAAATAATCCATGTAATCAATATATAATCATTCATTAATTGAAGTGCTAGGAGATATAGTTAGAGAATCAAACACTTTAAATTCTACAGTCTCTCTCAAGACTGTCATAGTCAGCTTCTCATTGTGCACGTTAATAACTATCTTGGTAGTTACCATGAAAGGTCTACCAAGGAGTACTGTTTGCTCTTTATCCCTTGCTAATGTACTTTCCATGTCAAGAACAACAAAGTCAGCAAGGATTATCAGTTTTCCTACCTGAATTAACAAATCTTCCACTATGCCTCTTGGATACTTAATCGACCTATCAGCTAGTTGCAGAGACATGGTAGTTGGCTTCAATTCTCCTAAACCAAGTTTTGCATATGTTAAATATGACATCAAATTGATGCTTGCTCCCAAATCCAACATGGCTTTAGCAATCTTTTTATCTCTCATTGTAATATCAACGGTAAAGCTCCCAGGGTCTTTCATCTTAAGAGGTAATTGTTGTTGGAGAACTGTACTTGTAGTTTCAGATACCATAACTTTTTCATTGTTCCCATATCTCCTCTTGTTAGAATTAAGTTCCTTAAAGAATTTAGCATAAGTTGGCATATTTCTAATCATATCCAACAAGGGCAAGTCAATGTTAACTTTAGAAGGCATATTAAAATTTTATGAACATTGCTTATCCTGTTTGCTTTCTTTCAATCTGTTCGGGAACGAAATAGGAGGCTTATAAGGTTCAGCTGCCTTATGAAACTCAGGTCTTGAAAATACCTCTTTGTCTTTCTCTTTCTGCCTAAGATTGGGCTCTGTTCTTCTTTCTTTTTGTAAACCTCCTTCAGTTATTTCTACATCAACTAGTACATCTTCTTTTGATGTACCTGCGTAAGAAGAATCTTTCTCACTTAAATTTTCAACATTATTATCAAATAACTCACCGTCGTTAAGAACAGCGACTGCTTTAGCTTGCTCAGATTGACTTGGCAATTTTTATTTCTTATTTTCTTGTACAGCTTCAGCAATTTGTCTAATTTAAATTTTCAATTGCTTCATTGAAGCTTTTATAGAATCAATTTTCTTCTCATTTCTCTCCATTCTATCACAGGTAGCTATCATAAAAGATTGGAGTGTTTTCTCCAAACTTGATTTTCATTGAGGGGCTTGTCCTTGATTAAGGAATGGAGGGTTTTGATTCCTTGGGTATTGAGGCTCTTGATTCTAATGCTGGGGCTGGTTCTCATCCCTCAGTATTTGTGGTGGGTTATGATTATTATTTCTCTTGAAAAATTTTGGATGATTCCTCCATATTGGATTATAAGTGTTGGAGTATGGATTATTCCTAGGTTGCCTAGGCTGATAAGATTCTATCAAATTAACCTCTTCATAATCATCTCCGGTATAAGTCTCATAAGACTAGCAAACATTAGCACCATGACCATAAACACCACATATACTACATACCTTATACACAACTTTAGTCACTCCTACTCTTTTTGTTCTCACACTCTTTTATTGTGAATTGGCTCCTAATATCTCAAAGATATTATAAATCTCATCAACAGTTTTTCTAACATAGCACTCCCAGCTATATTATCAACCATACATTAATATTATTGTGTTAGACCATCATAGAATGATTGGTTGGTCACAAGAAGTGGGTATCCATGGTGTGGGCATTATAATAAAAGTGATTTAAAGTGATCCCATGCTTCATGAAAGGATTCAGTATCCTTTTGATAAAAGTTAGAAATTTCAATCCTTAATTGTTTGGTCTTTTGATTTGAGTAAAATTTACTCATAAATTTTTGATACGCTTCATCCCAAGTTCTTAAAAAATTAGGAGGCAAGGTCATTAACCAAGCCTTTGCTTTATCTTTTAATGAGTAAGAAAAACAGCTCATCCTTAATTAGTCTTCATTGAGTCCAGATAATGGAAATGTATGAACTATAGCATAGGACTCTCTAATGAATGTTAATACATCCTCACTAGGCATTACCATAGAATGACGAAAGTATATTAAAATGGATGTTATTTAGTTTATAATTCCTAGATGCATCACCTAAAACTATGCATGTAGTATTACTAATTATAGGATGAGCATAGTCCTTCATAGCCATTTGTCTTTGAGCTGCAACTTCTCTTTGGTCATTAGCCATTATCTCAACTTCTTCTTAAAATCTTTATTCTAGCTTTTCTTCAAATTATTCTTCTCTTGGAGATATAAACTCACTCTCTGCCTCTTAGTCTCTTCCTGCCTTTTTAACAGTTGATCTCAAGTTGTAGGGATTTTGAGTTGATGAATCACCTGATCTTGTTTTTCTGGTAGGCATACAAAATTAAAGGAAAAATTTCAAATTTAAAAATTTAAAAACAGAATTTAAAGATAAAATAAAAATAAATAAGCATGCAACATACAAAAACACAAGAAACAAAACTCGACAATTAATCAATATAATATTGACACAATTCTCCAGCAACGGCACCAAAAACTTGATATGTCTAAATTAGTACTCGTAAGTGTACGAATTGAATGATAGTACGGGCAAGTCCACCATGAGGTCGATCTCACAAGAAATTGTAAAGCATATAATATAAAACCAACTATCACACAAAATACTAAAAGTAAATCTAAACACTCTAAGCTAATGTTTTGAGAATAATCTTAAAGTTTATAAAAGAAATTAAATAACTAGAAAATAAATATGCAACTAGAGTGGTTAATGTGAACTATATGATAAAATAGCATTTAGTCTAGCTTATACTTAGTAATCCCTTTATTTCTCTTAAGTCCAAATCTAACAAATGAGATGGTGAGGTGCATTTTCCTTAAGGCACTCAAGCTAATGATGCAACCTAGGTTTCTTATACCAACATAGATTAAAGTAAAGATAATGTTTCTAATACTTTGAACATAAAGACTTTCATAATAAATACTACTACTAAATTGATATGATAGTCAATCAATAATAACAAATGAAACTAATACATATATGAAGGTAAAGAAATCATTCATTAAACTCATAATACATAAGGTTCATACATAAGTAAAAAGCCAAACTAAACACTTATGGAACTTAGTCTGACATACTTAATCCACTGATCATTGTAATTAAATAGAAAGACATAAGATACATAAAATAGAAAATTAAAACTTCCTCAAAATCCAAAGGCCCTTCAAGAAATGAAGAAGATTGATCTCCTCTCTCTACGTCTTTAAAAAGCTTTTTTGATTCCTGAAAGAATAATGCAACAAAACTAACTAAATGTAGAAGATGATGAATTATAAAAATTTCTACCGAGAATAGTAGAAGCCTTTCTCTAGAGAGAATAGTAGTAGAAGAACTCTCTTTGTTTGATTAACCTCTACTCCTTATAAAGATCCTATTTTTAGAGTTCTTCTCTTAGCACATAACTACTATAGTTTTCTGTTACTATCCTAAATAAAATAAACAACTTAAAAATAATTATCCATTATTTACATCATAACTACTTAATTCCCCCTTCTTGGGCCTTAATGAGTTCGGCTAGGCTCGCGCTATTGATAGCCCACTTGTCTTATTTCCAAACTTTTTACGGTCGTATTCCATTTAAAGCCCATTAGTGTGTTAGCTCAAATTCTTCTTTTTGGCTATTATTTCTTGAATTTAGACAAGAAAACTAAAATGAGGTAAAAACACATATTTTCACCATAATATATATATAAATATACCATTAAAGCTCTAAAATACCCTTAAATATCTATATATAATTTAGACCGATTAGAAACTAAAACTAAATATTGCTAAAATGTAAGATTTTATTCTAAATTTAAAAAAGCATAATTATATATGAGTTTGGTAATAATATTTAATTTAAGGTTTTTAATTAAAAATATTATTTAATTATTTTTATTAGATAATTAGAGTAAATTATGTTAAAATTAAATAATTTTACTCTTACTCGATTAAAAAAAATTATTTTTATAAAATTTGACATTTAATATGAAGTTTGACAACCAAATTAAATTTTTTGTATTGATTAAGTAATTTGATTGGAGTGAATTTATCACTTTTACTAAGTTTTTTTTGGATAAATTGACCAAAAAATTAAAATATAAGCTAATTATCCATTGAATTCAAGTTTATGACAAATTGGCACTTTAACCGTTTAAAATTAAAGGCTTCCTACATAGAACTTTAATAGCCTGAAAAGGGAATTTTAGATCTTTATTTTAATAGCATCAGTCAAGTTTTTAAAACATGTAAAATAATATATACTTCAAATATTAAAGTTTAGAAGCTTAATAAAAACAACCTTCGAAAACTCAAACAAGTGAAAAAAGCTTTGCCTTTCTTTTTAAATTCTTTTCTTAATGTTTCTTTTGATAATTATATCTGTATTGGCTGCTAGATTTGTGGAGTCATTTGCACGAAATCTGTTCCACATTATATGTTTAAATGAACAAAGCATTAAAAAATCAATTATTTGATAATAATTGTTGTAATACAATAGAATTGGGAAGCTGAATTTGCACACATGCCATTTGAAAATATAGGCAAAAAGTATAGATGAGT
Organism: Ricinus communis; assembly: GCF_019578655.1. Lineage (NCBI taxonomy): Eukaryota > Viridiplantae > Streptophyta > Magnoliopsida > Malpighiales > Euphorbiaceae > Ricinus > Ricinus communis. The sequence continues at coordinate 31,185,293 of NC_063256.1, read as the reverse complement.
TTCTAAAATTGCCATTAAAGCACAATTAAATTTTAAAATAATTCAATCATATTATTAAAATTTTAAAAAATACAATAATTACATTATTAAAATTAATTTTATTTATTTTACCGTGTAATAATATAAAACTTAAATAACTTAGACGCTAAAAAATTGTCTAATATCTTTTAATTCATGTTTTTTTTTTTTTTTTTTTTTGCATATAGAAATATAATTACTTTTGGTTTTTAATGAGTAAAATCATAAAATTATATTTTCTATTTTATTTTGATAAAGATAAATATCCATCATCATTAGTTAAAATAGAGTTAGTTTCAAAGATATATATGTTCTATTCTTTCAATTTTAGAGTTGAAATTGAGCTATTTAAAAGTTTATAAATTTAACTACACTTCGGCTAAAATTTCAGAAAATTATCCATAGCCTTTGCCAAAATTAACTAAATAAAAAAGAAAAAAAGTAATGAAACAAAAGAAGCAAACTTGTGAAGCCAAAGCAAAGAAGATGCTGGAATATTATGTTAGTATATTCCATAGGCACAGCTGACATGATTTACATATCATAAGATAGGATGGCATATTACTCAACAGTCACCCTTCTTCTACATATTCTTAATACATTTTCCCTTTGTTTCATTTTTCTTTCTGTTTTTTTTTTATTTTTTCAACTTCTGCAAAGCAAAGATTACTTGGAGCCATGTTCATCTCCAGAGCAAGTGCCAGGCATGTCTCTCTATCTCTATCTAACAAGCACACATTTCTGTCATTATAGAATATTAAATTTTCTTGTATAGTAATAAAATATGAATTTAGTAACTTTTTACAGCTTATCTTCTTTTGTGAGCTACTGCTCTTCTTCAAGCAACCCAAATCTGATGCTTGATTCCACATAGAAACTAAAGGGTTGACAGAGATACAGTTTAGGACTTTAATTTTGACGAATGACTTATAGTTGAGTATTATACTTAAAAATATGATAATACTAGCACCTTTAAATTTGCTGACAACTTGAGTTAGTTATTAATGTTTGGTTCTGTCTTGAAATCATTTTTTCTAAGAACTAAGAGGTGTGATATAAATGTACCCATGCATGTAGGGTATGATGAACCAGGTGGTTGACAAAAAAAATCGATCAGAACCGAAATCGGTCAACACTGAACTAAGAAAATACTTAATAATTCGATGGTTTCAGTTTTAGTTTTGAGTCTTAATTTCAAGTTTGGTTTGACATATCGGTTAACACAAAAATTAACTGAGATCAAATCATTTTTAATGGTTAATTAATAAAAATAATCCAATCTTAGATTTCAAAAATGACAGAATTGATAATTATAAAATGGCATAACTGTTCGATTAACCAAATAGTAACTATTTATAGTATAAATCAGCACTTAATATATTGTTGATTTATGATGTAAAAATATTGGTAATTGATTCGGTGTGACATGACACCATTATCACGTATATTTCAAGCTATTAGATTTGTTAGATTTGATTACAATCGTTGGATATAAATTTATTAAAAAAAATAATAGATTATTTTTTTAACGATTATATACAATAAAAGTACAAAATATAATAATATTTATTTTTTATTCCATTGATTATATAAATTTGAAATAAAATTAATAATTTTACTTTTATTGAAACTCCGATATTACACGACACCAAATAGTAATTCAGAAATATTGGTAATTTCGTAGGAGGTTAGTTTTTTAAATGAAGTTTGGATAGTGTGGATGCTTAATTTACCTTGGCTTCTCTATCTACTTTTAACACGTATCTAGATCCAGCAATAAACTAGAATACTTGAACTTTTAACCCTCGGTTTCCCGTTTAGAATCGGGGTAGAAAAAAAACACTTTTCAGTTTTGCTTTTAGAGAAAAATTGGTAAATTTATGCTTGTTCTTCAGGAACATAATAAAATTAGTTTATAAAAAAATTAAATAATTAAATAAAAGAAATTCTAACCCTACTATTGATCGATTACAATAGTCCTATAAAAGACTGGAGGTCAGAGTGTAAACAACGATAATTTTTCGATATGCATACCAAAGAGAAATTTCATATGAAAGTAAAACTTTAATATTTAAATTATTTTTCCTTCTGTAGCTATTTCCCACAAAGTCACCTTGAAATCCTCTTTTATTTCAAGTTGCAAACCATAGAAGAGACAACGAATTGTATGATATTCTCAAAATACATTTGAGTGTCTTTTGTAATTGTATGGTATTTCTAATATACATTTCTCTGCATCTTTCCCCTTCTGATTCTTAAGTCACAAGCCATTCACTGTACTTTTCTCAGCTTTCATGGGAAACACACCAAATTGTTACGTCATGGTTGCTACTGAGAAACCAAAGGACTTCAGAAATGCCTTGATAGTACTTTTAGATCTTTGCCACCTCAATAAATATGCTTTCTGTATAGGCATGTTTTGCCAACCAACTGTTATTCTATAACTCAACAATATTTGCTTATTCTTCACCAAGTTTTAGTGAATGATGTTATCGTAAATACACGCACCATCAAGACGAGAAATCAATAAACCCTGCACAATGTAGAAGAATTAGTAATGTTCTCTTCTTCAGAAACATGCCTTGAACGGATGGAGTGTGTAACCGAGTTCATTACCTGTGAAAAAGGCAGGTTCACTGACAACTAGCTTATGTGAGGGAAGCCCCGACTCTGGCTGGTCTTAGACTCCTTTGAGCCCTTCGTGCATATTCAAATACAAATATAAAGAGACTGAAGATGTATACCAGGCATACATGTAGCTTATCTATTATGCCACATCTTGAACGGACATTGTTTCCACCCTCTGAACTTGTCTTGCAAAGTGATATCCCTGTCTCAAACCAGCCTGACAAAATAACAATGAAAATTATCACAAGATGGAAGTTACAAGTTAACTACAGTTCATTGCAGTAGACAGTTAGAGCCATTCAACATCTTCTTAAGAGAAATAGTTCACTGGCTGAGTTTTTCTTTCATCTGTTCCCTCTTTTATCTTCAGTTCACTTAATAACAGGCATGTATAAACTGCTAGCTAGGAAGGTGGCATCCCTTCTTGGAAGGATGTTAAGGTGTTGCAGCACTAGAATCCATGTGGATTACACAGGATTCTATGATTTATCATTCTTTTCATCCTGACCCTTGCTCTTTTTAAGAAATACGATGAATATAAAATGTAGGAAGAGGAAACTTAAGCATTGACCCTATAGGCAAATAAAATGCTTTATCTTAAGGTTAAGGTGGTTTCTAAGTCCCTCAGTGGGTGCACAAAAGAAAAACCTTGACGCTTACCAGGAGTTTTCTGGGGCAGATTATTCCAATCATGAGGCCTAATTTTTGTTTCAGTTGTCGTGATCAAGTCATGAAGAGCTTGATTGACCTGCAATTTTCCAAGACATGATGAATATGGGTCCATTTCACTGCGATTTCAGAGAGAATAGTCTGAAAATGCAATCTGATCTACTTCTGGGAATTACTACAGCTATGTTTAGTAATAAATATTTCTATATCGCAGATTTTCACCATCGCAAGGATTCAATGGCCTACACTACTCAAAATCTATCATACAAGTACAAAAATACCTCCTCGGTCCTCTCATGACTGACTAAATGGCCACCATGGAGATCTATCATCCTAGCAACAGGCTGCAGTCTCTCTGCAAGCCTCCTTGCATAATATATTTGAGCAATGATATCATTCCTACACATTTGAAGAACCTCAAAATTAATCTTGAGCAGGTATGATTTGTTAAGGGTCCAATAACTGTGTATCATTATAACACACGATCCAAAACATCCAACTCTAGCATAATACATGTGCAAAATGTGACTCAATTCATCATCCTAAAAGAATTTATATATTTCAAGCAAAATCTTGAATATACAAAAAAAATACATGCATTGTCTTAAAATTGCTAATACATCTGAATGAGAAACTATTTTACTTCATAAAATTGAATAGGAAATCTGCCTTTGCTGGTTCTTACATCTCAATCCATGTCTCTGTTAACCCATCTAAATTCTTTTTGATTGATGTCATTTCTTATTAATCATGCACAAGCACCCTAAAAGCTATGAAGCACAAAAAGAGAAAAGGAAAAAAAAGAAAAAGAAGATTGATTTATTAGTATTTTAAACATAGTACATTAAAATCACCTGCATTTGATCCTACAGAACTGTTTAAAATCACGATAATGGCCGCAATTGCACTTATAATAGCATGTAACAGAGAAGGTGTTGCCATGGATTTTAATTTGTTGCCATGGATTTTAATTTATAACTAAACATCTATGGCTATCTCACTGCAATCTTTTTTTTTTCTTGTAGTATTACCAAATTGCAATAATTGTACAAATCTGAAGTTGGCTGTAATTTGATAACTTGAACTACTAATAATAGCACAAATATTAAATATTAGAATCATCTTCATACTTTATATGCACCTTTAATAGACATGCACAAAGGAAAATGACTAAACCAATCTAACTTCTACATGTCACCACTAAAATTTTAAAATAAATGAAAATAATTGAATAATTCTTAAAGTACAGAATATAAGAATATAGAATATAAGTATAAAATAAAACATTTGAATGTGCTATCTAAGCCTAGAGTTAGCTTTTCAGTTAGAATTAAGTCATGTGAGTAGATAAATATTTGAGTATTTTAAGCGTAAAGTATAACAAGGACAAAAATTATGAATTAAATAACTTCAGAATTGCTAATTGGGCGCTAAGAGTCAAACCATTGTGAGTTTTGACAATTCTAGTGCTTTTAACTTTACCAATTTTAGTGAATTAGTTTCGGTATAGCCAGCATGATGAAATTGAAAAAGATTTTTTTTATTACTTATCAGAATATTTTTTTGAAAAAAAAAGTTGATAAACTTTAAAAGAAGAAGAGAGGAGAAAAGAGAAGGGAAGAGAGAAAAAGGAAAAGAGGAGGGAAGGAGGGGAAGTGAGAAAGCTAAACTTTATCTGTTCTAGCAAGGAACAAAAAGTTTTCTATTCAAACCTTTTTGTGTTATATAAAATTGTAAATAATTTGGAAAAATGGCTAAAATTGCCACAATTCAAAAAATTGGATTAAATTATCAAAACTCGCAATTATTATTTTTTTTTTAACTGATAGACCTTTAGAATTTGTAGGTAGTACAAGGTTTAAGGGTCTTTGGGCAATAACTGCAACTGTAGTCAGCCAAACAATCTATTTCTTTGCTTCTCTTAAATAAGAAGGGTAAAGGTAAAAGGCTCCCAATAGATTAATTTACATAATATCTAAATCCATGTCCTATAGCAAATCAACTTCTAGTACTCATCACTAAGCTAAAAGTTAAGCAATGGAAACTGCAAACTAGATTTAATGGAAAAGAATGCATAATCTTAATTTTGTAAGGAATACTCATCACTGATTATGTACATGTGCATGTTTCCACAAATTTTATTTCTTTATGAAATTAATATTAATTGTGCATGTCATTTTAAGTATTTCATTCACTAGCAATAAGGTGAATAAGAGATCTGAAGACGCAGAATACGCAGACGCACAAACATTAGACATGTGATTTGCCAGCATTTGCACATCCTTAGGCATTTGGCCTTCAGGAATCACAGATACCTGCCATGTATGACTGATACAAGAAATCCAGCAGAGCGTATCACTTCAATTTCTGTTCGCGTCATCTTATGTGTCCAACAAGCATTGATTTGACCATCGAAACCATAATTAGACTGCATCCCAGTTGATGATATACCTTTTACATATTCCTGAAAGAAAGGCATTTAACATTCAGCCAGGCTATCCTCTTGCGATTTTATGAAATGCCTAGCTAAACTACAAGTTGCTATGCGGCTCCAGGCATAATTAACCAAGGATTCCATAGACTTGGTACAAGAAAATATATTTTAAAGGACTATAATCCAGAGAGCAAAACTAAAATAATTTGAGTTGACAATGGAATTTCATTGTCATAAGCAAGGAATTAACAAGAACTTAGAAAATGCAGGAATGCAGATCCATGAATGGTGATATCTTTTAAAGATGGTAAGAACAAACTTGAAGCTTTAGTTCGTGACTAGTATGATCTTCTTACTTGATATAAAATGGCTCTTCTTGTCTTACAGCCAACATATTCCTCAAGGTATTCCTGCATATCAGAAAGAAAGTTAAGATAGACTGAGCTCCTGAAATCACATAGTAATAACTGGAAATCAATTTCAGAAAGGCAGATATTAGCATTTCCAGATATCAATATTGGATAATTTTGATGACACAATGGTGCAGAAAATCATGTTACTCCTTTACAGTTCTGTAACAATTAACAGTATAAAATTTCTCACCAGGCATTTAACTCCCCAATCTGTCTCTCACAATAAGGAGATAAGGTACCATTCGAGGCAGTGATACAAAGAACGGCAAATACATGGGAACACACAAATAAATACCAAGAAATTTATCTATATATTAAGCTATGATTAGCAGCTTTTTGTCAATTTTTAGCCATATTTCAAAATCAAGTAGCAAGCAGTTCAAGAACACTTTTTTCACCTTCGTGTAGTGAGTATCCAAGTCTACAGCTGCTCTTTGCTCAGGAGTTTTTGCCTTTAAGAAACGTATTGCAACTGATACAGTTTGGCGGTCAAGCTGCAAGAAACAAAAATAACTTCTTTCTTGAAGATATAGTTTGAGTGCAAAATGGAAATAGATCACGGTTTTTTAGCTATTTCCAAAAGAACACAGAAAAATCTACGCATATAAGCGGTTGGAAGAAACATGATAATTACGTTTTTATCAGTGGATTTAAGATTCCCAAGACTCTGGCACCTATGTATAAGCTTGAATTAAACTGACTAATAAATACAGTTTTCAGGAACAACGCTTTAAGAGATTATGAGCCACAATAAATATTGAACACTATGGATTTAATAAAAGCACATAATTCTTTTACTAAAATCTATGAGAGGAGAGACTTTTGCTGTTTTTATGATTTCAAACCAAAGGTATCAATTATGATAGAGTTTATAAGGCATAACCGGTTGCTTATAACCTATAAGATCAAAGCCTCAATTGCGCTGATATTGTGTTCAAATGAGAGTAAACAGAAGCCAGTATACAAAGAACCTAAGACTCATACTTTATGGCCAAAAGTCTAGCTTTTATATCTGTTTTGGTAAAAGACAACTGGAAACATTTTTCAAGGTTGTCATATTCAGTACATGCATACAGAGAATATCAAACTGAATTGTGATCCAATTAGGTTTGGCTCAGCACCAGATTGGCAAATCCTCGGTGTCATTTTAATGTCAAGATCCAATTGAAACCCAAGTCAATCTTAACCTCTCAACAGAACCTGCCTTATAAAACTCTGGCACTTTTGTGGTCAGCACAAGCAAAACCACAAAAGTAAAGAAAATTTGCCTTAACGTGAACATAGCATACATAAACAAGTGGCAACTAATCCACATTGTGAAGTCAACATGTAAAACTGCTGTGCTTTGATACCTAAGGCATCTGTCAGCCTCCTGGGCCACCTATATTAAACATTACGAATCATATTCTTTGACAATAAGCAGAATGAAGATTCCTGAGTTCGCTTAGTCAAATTCAACCACATAGTTGGTCCTTTTTTACTACAATAGCAGCTTTCAAATAATGTTCTATTAGTTTTATATGTTAACGCTCACAATTTGACATTTGGAAACGCATACCAAGAGTCCACAATTTAGTAGATTTTACTTTGTGTAAACAGCTTGAGCCCGTCTAGGCAGTTTCAAACTCTATAGGTTACTGTCATCACCTAAGATTTTTTAGTAGACTTGGATGCACTACATAAGTAGAACTTCTTGGATTGCAATAGAGGAACAAGAGCACATGAATAGATATCAGTTCTTATCTAAGTCTTTCAAAAGCTTTCTTCCTACCATTATAAACATATTATAACAGGAACTATAGAAAATGCATATGATAAACCCCTTCAAGCTGATATCCAAATAATTTTATCTGCTTTAAGAAAAAAAAAATTGAAAAAGAAAAGGAGGTTGCAAGATTTAGAAAAAGAAAGAGACGCCCATGTTTTGCAATTCAAAGAGAAATAGAACTTATCAACTCTGCAATGAGAAGGATATAATAATACCTTGGGCAAGCATTGGAAACCTCCACCAGTCACATTAAGCAATGCCAAAGATAGAACTCTATCAGGCACCATTGCCGCTAACTTGCAAGCTATCATAGCACCTGATTCAGAAGTAACACATAAAAATCAATTGATGAAAATATTTCAATATTTATAAAGAACAAATTCAATTTTCCCATATGTTATCATAAAAAGTGCCATATAGCACTTATAAGTGTTGTAATACAATACAAGGTAAAAATGAACACGTCTACTAAAATTAGAGACTCACCCATTGAATGGCCAAATACATGGGCTTTTGTCCAGCCCAGATGATCCAGTAAAGCAATTGCATCTTTTGCCATAATTTTTGTTCTGCAACCAATAATCACAACTCCACAAAATCAAATCTTATTGCTTCCTTAATACACTAATGGCCAGTTTGGGATTGCTGTTTTGAACATTAGAAAAGCAGGCTTGGACTTTTTTTAATATCTAATTTAGTAGATTAATTTTCTTAAAATTTTTCTTAAATTATTTTTGTCAAACCTGCTTCTGAAAATAGCTACCAATTTACTTGCTTTGTTTCCAAAAACAGTTTTCGGGAAAAAAATATTTATCTGAAACGCGCTTTTCCCAAGGCAATCCCAGAGGAGGCTTAATAACTTTAAAATCAGCTACCATATGTCAATAATAACAATAAAGCACGAATAATAGGAAATCAAAAAAATTGAAAAATTTAAGATGATAAAACTCACGTATATTGGGATTTTTTGGTGGGAACAGAACTGCGACCCATACCACGATTATCAAATGCACAGACTTGAATGCCACAATCTATGTCATTGTCGCCTGAGTTTCGATCAACGGTCATCAATTCATCATCGTCATTTGGCCTATCGGTACCAGTTAGTCCCTTTATTTGCGGGCCCCACGAATCATGCGTCCCAGCCAATCCTGATTCATTAATTTGATCATCCATTCAAATTCTAAATTCTGAAGAATAAAATAAGATCAGTAAAAAAATAAAAGAAGAAGGAGAAGAGAGGACATACCTATGATAAGGAGGACTTTGGTTGGTCCATAACCGTAAGTTCTGTAGAAAATCTCAACGCCATTGTTGCAAGCTCCGTCTGAATTAGGCTGCTGTGTGGAGACCTTGCAAAACGGCATCGTTTGACGAGAAAACAAAAGATTTTGTTATCAACTGCAGATTTGAGCTTCCACAAAGAATGGGATTGAGAGAGAGAGAGAGAGAGAGAGAGAGAGGAAAAAAAAAAAAGGGTGGGCGTGCGCGTGGCAGATAAGAAGTGGGCAGACGCCACGTAGGGTCAAAAGTCAAAATCACAATGCCATACCATGTCTTCACGTGGGGAATGGAAGAGGCGCTGGCAATGGCAGCTATTCATATCCACGCATTATATTTAGGGAGATGTTATTGGCACTACCTTTTAAACAATGATAAACCCTAAGACCCACTATTATTAGAAGATTAAATGGAAGAAATTTTCCCATTATACCCTTCTAACTAGTACTTCCAGATTCTATTATATCAACAATTTGAATTATTCACTCCACGTTTTTGTTACTTTCTAATTATGTTCTTACCCATTTAGATTTTTTATTAAACTTGAGTTTTTTCTTTTTAATGAATTAATATATCATTCAAAAAATTAACATTTATATATAACTAAATTTATGCAAAGAAAGTCAAAATAAAATATGGTCAAATAATTAAATATAAAATTCCAATAAATACAAATTGCCATAAATATTTTTAAAAAATATTAACATCACATAGAATAATAATAACTAAACGTAATGTTAAAAAATAAAATAATTCAAATCATCTACTTATTTCTTTAAGCAATATTTAAAACCTTTAGTAAGAAAATTTAAAAAATTATTATATATCTTAATAATTCTTAATAGTTACTTTCAAAGGTTAATCAAGATTAAATCCATCAAATACCATAGTTAATATTAGCAAATTTAGAAATGTGTATCCCGGCGAAAGTTGAAATACATTCATTCAATACAATCTCAAAAAGGAAATATGCCATTAATGCGAAAAAAGAATTCTATAATATAAAAATATATATTTTTCATAAATTATAAAAAAATTACAAGCACTATAGTAATTTTTTATTATCTCATAAGCTTTAAGTATACTTACAAATATATTCTATTGAAGAAGGAAGTACAAGAATTAGGAATGGAGTTCAAGTCAATTGCTTCCCCATAGTGTCATCATTATCAATATGATGAACCACATCTTGGACTACTTTTTGATAAGTAGAGCTATTATGACCAACACATTTGCACACACCACACTTTCTGCCCTTTTCCATTATTTCAAACATTGATGAATCACGCCTTGTGGAGCTGCTTCTTATTCTTTTTTTCGATCCTAAAGGGCGACCTTTGTGTTTATGGATTTGAGGTTCAAGAATCAAAGGTAGTGGGTTATCAACAAATTGAGAAATTTATTTTAAGAGTGTCGTCTTTGTTGGTGGTGGGCAATCTTTGACATTTCTCTTGAAACCTTAAGATGAGATTATTGAATTGGTCTTCAACAATTTTATCCACTAGTGGACATCAATGAATAATTTCATATCAATTCACCATTATGGATGAATATCATCCAAGTGTAGGACATCATTTTTTACTTCCATCATCATGTGAGTACATGGGAGATCCATAGGCCTTGAGAATTTATGCTTACATAAAGGTAATAGTGCATCACTCAACAACTTATATTGACCATAAATCTCTTTTAAAGCAAAGTGAAATACATGACTAATAAGTTCTTTAAATAGAGGAATGTGAAATCTATGTGGTGCACGTATCTTTCACTTGAAAGTCTTGACTTAATATTTTCATATTGATTTACAATGGCAAGAGATATTTTGTCTTTAACTTGTTGAAGATCACTGATTGATACTTGTAAGTACATTGTTAATATAGTATGTGCACCTTCAGCTCTTGATATGACTTGATTTCTAAAATGCATATGATTCTTTATCCATGCTGAAATAAATTTCTCTTTCAATGGAGAGTTTATCAAATTCGTCAATGTGGATAAAAATACATCCCAATCAGTTTTTTCTTTAAAATGTGATCTACACCTTGCCAAAGCACTTTTCTCAATATGCCAAACACACAAGTTATTTATTATTTTCAAAAAAAAATAATAATACGTACGGCATTCATTAAGACTGACTATCTATCCGATATGATTGTACAAGGACAATTCTCATCACCTAATATTTTGCTAAACATATCCAATTATGTTTCTCTGTTTGCATGAAAACAAAGCAAGAATAGAATGAAGTATTAAAACTTAAAACTCCTATGATATCAAGCAAAGACATCTTATACTTATTAGTCTTGTAAGTGCAACCCATCACAAAAATATTTCTATAGCTTCTAGTTAGCATAATAGACTTGGGTTGTGCAAAGGACAAGTGTGTTAAATGGCCATCGTGATCATACCTTACTTTATAAGTAAAACCACTTTACCAATTCTTCTGTTAATGCTTGTATCATTGTACGACCCCTAAGCTTTCTTGTAATATCTTAACCTTTGCATTATAAACAGTTTTTAAGATTATATGGAGATTTGAATTGCTCTGATGTAACAAAAAATTATTTGACATGGTGGGATTCTCGCTGTAGTTATTTGTTTAACTTGATTAATCTTAATTTTTTAAGACGATCATAAAATGGATGTCCCGACATATCTTTTAAAGGCTTGTGAGTATGAAATAAATTTTTAATCTCAACTTCTCAAAATCTCTCAACTCATTCAATCTTTTAATTTACCTCATATCTCAAAAGGACAATTAATAAGTCAAGAAGAAGTCTTTCATTTTCTTTGCTCCTCTATAACAATGAGGATATCTATAACACCTCCTTTATCACAACCTACAATGTATATTTTTTGGACCTTTAATAGTCGTTATATAACCTTCATCCAAAGCAGTATCAAGAAGTTTATCTCGGTATTGATATTTCTCTGAAATACCTTATGACAACTAAGAAGGGAGATAAATTGATTGTCTACAAAAATCAATTTCGACTAAAAAATTTTGCTTTGAAAAACTTGAGTAGTAAAACCAATATTAGCGGAAGCAATTAACCAAAGCAGTTAACTAATCCAATATGAGAATGCAAACAATAAAATAAACACAAGTAAAATAAAAAAATCTTAGGAAAGAGAAAATCAAACTGAATTTATAATGGTTCAACGAACTCCTTGCCTACATCCACTCCTCAAGCTTCACTTGAGATTTTCACTATCAATAATCCTTTTATGGGTGTAAGATCAAACCCAAGTGTTTCCAAGCTCACAGTCAAATTTCTTACAAGTGTTTTCTATGGCTAGCTCTCAAAGCCAAGTGTTTTCTATGGCTAATACTCAAACCTAAGTGTTTTCTATAGATAACACTCTAACCCAAGTGTTTTCTCAAGGCTCACACTCTAACCGAGTCTAAGCTTTTCAATCTTAGTTACAAGAGCAATTAATCCTTACACAAGGGCTCAACCTAACCCTTTTGAGCTTTCAATATAGAAATCAATCACTCAATTATCCAATGATTCAAGTACTTTCTTGAATCTTCAATACAAGAAGAATTTAATGAAGAAATAGAGGTTATTGAGATATATAACAAAATAGGAGGCTCAAGTTGACCTAGAACCATTAGAAATGAAGTTTAAATGGTTCTAGGTGAAATAAAGCCGTTATACCCTCAATAAATGCAAATGTAGCCATTATAACAGCTTTTTAAAATAGAGCTTCACAAGTGGGAATAATGCTTCACAGTCGTAAAGCATCAGCGCAAAAAACAGATTTGAAAAACTGGAACCCGTCATGGCCATGAACAATTCTTCACAGTTGGGAAGTCCGCTTTCACAGTTGAAAACTTTTGTTCACGGCTGAAAACTCTAGTTTCATGGCTTGGGAACTTTTGGTCGTGACTCTACTATGATTTCTTAAAGATTCTAGAGAGTTGCCATCATTTACGGACGTGAACTTTTTCTTTACGGCTGGCAATATTTTTTCATGGCTGTGAATGACTACTTTCACGGCTGGTAATTGTCACGACCCGATCTGTGGGCTCGTGACCGACACTAGGGAATGGGTAGGCTTAAGGCACCAAAACCCATAGTAAGCCTAATTAATCGACAATTAAAATATACATACATATATATATACATATACTATTAAAATTACCCAACACTTCATTCATAAATCTACACATAATTAGATTAATACTCCAGCTGGATACTAGCAACATTCCATAACTTGTTATAAACCAAATTCAAACATAATATGCTAGGTACACCACTACAGAGAGTCTATAATTTTAAATAGTTCAAAATGCAAAAATAGAAATTAATTACAATAGGTCTAAAGGAAAAGGAAGTCGGGCTGTCAAGAGAAAGACGACGGAAAATTTAGCTGTCACCTGAAAAATTTAAAATTGAGACTGTGAGCCTTGAGAGTGAGTTAAAATCATATAATCCTATAATAAATACAACCTTCTCAATAAAATATTTATTTAATCAGAATAACATATCATATTATATTAAACATGTGTCATATGCCATGATTTAGAAAAATACAATTTAAACGTTTATGGGACGAGTACCTCACCATAACCCTAACTTCAATACTAGCAGCCTTTCGGCTCTCTTACTCCAATAGGACTGATGCCCATAAAGTAAAGCTCAACTAGGGTCCTTAAATCCAACCTGGTCACTTGATTCCCAATAAAGTCGACACCTAGAGAGTGAAGCTCAACTAGGGACTTTTCCTCCGGCAGTCAAATTTTCACAGCCTAGAGAGTTGTATTTGACTAGGGCAAATCTCAAAAATAATCTTTTACTACATATCTCTGATTAATACCAGTGCGCATGCGGTCTTGGTGCAATCCATTAGGTAGCATGTTCTACTACTGCCTCAATCCAAAATTACAATTATAGTAGACATGAAAGTTATATGTAATAATAATAATAATAAAATAATAAATAAAGATAATAACCAAAGGATATTGAGAATAAGGAAAATAAAATTTATAATAATAATGGTTCTAGTATTTGTGATAATTATTAATCAAATAAAATTAATGATAATAATGCTAATAATAATCATAGTACTTATAAACCCATTAGCATTGCATTTAATTTAAACATGACACAAGTGCACTATATGACTTTAACTCACAGTTCCATCGCACTCTGCAGTCTGCTCCTATGCCTCGGGTGGAGCTAGCTGGATGGACGTATTATCTATTCACGAAAATAACTCAATTAATAAGGTATTCTTTATTTTTTCTAGGCCTATACTCCTAGATTAGACTTCTTAAGAAATTTCGATTCGAAAATTCTACCGAAAATTCAGCAGAACCTTCCCTAAAATATAGACGTTTACACCCCGTATAACGGGTCTAGGACTTTCTAGAAACACTTCAAATATTCTGCAATCATTTAACCGGAGTCAAGCCACCAAAACTGTATTATTTTTCTTGACTCGGCAACACACCACAGATTACAATTAATTACAGATGGTCTGTCATTAATATTTATTTCATAACCAACTCACAAAAATTTTCTGGTATTTAAATTAATCAAACACAACCACATCTACCATAAAATAAAATAATAATTAATCATACTGATTATTTGTAATATTTATATCTAAGTTATAATTAATTAAATCTAATTAAATTAAATTTTTTATAATTGATAATTAATAGCAATGATATTTTCTAAAATTTTAAAATAATTTTTAAGATCCAAACAAAGTTATACCGAGCCGAAAATCCAAAATTTTGCGTGTCCAAAAAACACCAGGATCCAAAAGCCCGGGCGCCCTCTGTGAAGCTTGAGTTGCGGGAAGTCCGAAAATGCAACTGCTTTTACCGAAAACTTGTCGGAAGCCACCGAATCGAGGCCGAAAGGTTTCAGCTCCTGCGAGGTTGCACATTACTGCCGATGGCGAAAAAGCGACTTGGGAGCTCAGATCGGGGGTTTTCGATAGCGAGGATCTTGTTTCTAGCATTAGACAAGCAAAAGGATGGTGGCAGGAGGCTGTTTCGGTGGCGGTAGCTCTCTTCTCCACATTTGATGTCGGTAGTGAGGGAGAGGAAGGAGGAGGCAACACCGGCGAGGGAGGGGAAGAAAATGAGGAAGCTGCCAATAGCTAGAGGAGGTAGTAGGCGACAAAAAAAGAAGGGAGGTGAGGGAGGAGAGGGAGGTGACAAGGGGGAGAAAAGGGAGGAAGAAGAAGAAAAAGGGAGAAAAAGAAAGTTTCCTTCCCTTTTTTTATTATTTTTATTTTATTATTATTACTTTTATTTTATTTTAGGATATTATACTCCACTCCCCTTAAGAAAAAATTCATCCTCGAATTTTGAAAAGAAGAAAGGCTTACCTCAAGATTGAAACAAATAAGGGTAAAGGTTCCTTATCTCCTTCTCGGTTTCCCAAGTACACTTCTTTGACAAATAGTTCCGCCACAACACCTTAACCATCGGTATAACCTTAAAGTGTAGTTGGTGAACTCGAGTATCGACGATCATAACTGGCTACTCCTTGTAAGTCAAGTCTTCGCTTACTTCCATATATTGAGGCTGCAATACATGTAAAGGATTTGAAATGTACTTTCTCAATATGGATATATGAAATACTAGATGTACATATGAGATATTCAGTGGCAAGTCCAACTTGTAGGCTACCTCTCCAATCTTGTCGATAATCTCAAAGGGTTCTACATAATGATGGGCCAATTTACCTTTTTTTGTCAAACTGTATCATATCACGCATAGGGGACACCTTCAAGAATACATACTCCCCAATACTGAACTCCACGTGCTACTACTACGGGTCCACATAACTCTTCTGCCTACTGAAAGTTGTCTTCAGCCACTCGTGGATAATAGAAATCTTCTTTGAAGTGATATGGACCAACTCTAGTCCTGCTAACTTTCATTCGTCAACTTCTTCCTAACACACAAGAGATCTGCATTTCCGACCATATAATGCCTCATAACGGGTCATCTCGATGCTTGCATGGTAGTTGTTATTATACGCGGATTCAATCAATAGTAAGTATCAATCCCATTGAGCACCAAAGTTTATCATACACATCCGAAGCATATCCTCTAAGGTCTAAATTGTCCTCTCCGACTGTCCGTCAGTTTAGGGGTGAAAGGCTGTGCTGAAGTCCAATCTAGTACCAAGATCTTCTTGTAGATTTCTTCAAAACCTCAAAGTGAACTGCAGTCCTCTGTCAAACACTATAGAAATAGGAACGCCATGAAGACTGACAATTCTCTCTAGATACACTCATGCATACTTAGCTGAGATTAAGGAGTCTTCATAAGAAGGAAGTGCGTTGACTTAGTCAATCGGTCCACAATTACCCAAATAGAGCCATAACCATCCGGGGTCTTGGGTAAACCCGAAATAAAATCCATAGTAATCCTTTTCTATTTCCACTCTAGTATGGGAAGCAGTTGCAATAACCCTAATGGCTTCTGATGCTCCAATTTAACCTGCTGACACGTCAGACACTTGGAGACAAACTCTGCCACATCCCTTTTCATTCCATTCCACCAATAATTGCCTTTCAAATCGTGATACATCTTGGTAGAGCCCGGATGCACGCTGTAAGTAGTACATTGAGCCTCTTCTAAAATCTCCTTCTTAAGATTATCCACATCCGGAATACACAACCTAGTGCCCATCCTGAGAGTACCATCATCATCTATAACAAAATCATTAGCTCGACTCTGCTGTACTTCTTCCAAGATTTTCTGTAACTATGGGTCCTGACTCTGAGCTAACTTGATTATGTCAATAAGCTTAGATTTAACCCTGAAATGTGCTAACAATGCTCCTGATTCCAATACCTCTATCTGCAACCCTTGGTCGCACAATTTGTGCAACTCTTTCGTTAAGGGTCTCTTCTCCGCACTAGTATGAGCAAGACTACCTACTGACTTCCTGCTCAAGGCACCTGCCATGACATTCACTTTACCTGGATGGTAGAGAATATTACAATCATAATCTTTCAGAAGTTCCAACTATCTCCTTTACCTCAATTTAAATTCTTTCTGCTGAAAAATATACTTCAAACTTTTATTATCCGTATATATCTTGTACGTCTCCCCGTAGAGATAGTGCCTCCAAATTTTTAGGGAAAAGATTATTGCTGCCATTTCCAAATCATGAGTAGGGTAATTATGTTCATGCCTCTTCAATTGCCTGGATGCATAAGCCACTATCTTACCATGCTGCATCAGAACACAACCCAAACCTACTCTAGAAGCGTCAGAATGCACCGTGAATCCACAATCCCAGAGGGTAAGGTCAACATCGAAGCTGAAGTCGAACAATTTTTCCACTTCTGAAAACTTCTTTCACACGCGTCAGTCCACTGGAACTTGACGTTCTTCTGAGTCAGCTTAGTCAAAGGCGCTGCGATCCTCGAGAAGTCTTGTATGAATCGATGGTAGTAGCCTATCAAACCCAAAAAGCTATGAATCTTTGTCACCATGGTCGGTCTCTGCCAGTCAGTCACCAGCCTCCACTTTCTTATGGTCCACTTGAATACCTTCTCTAGACACAATGTGACCTAGAAAAGCAACGCATTCTAACCAAAATTTACACTTAGAGAACTTAATGTATAACTGATGCTCCCTCAACGTCTGAAGTACCATCCTCAAATGCCATGCATGCTCCTCTTCGCTTCTGGAGTACACCAAGATATCATTAATGAATACAATGACAAAGCGATCCAAGAATGGCTTAAATACCCAATTCATTAGATCCAGGAAAGCTATAGGAGCATTAGTGCGTCCAAACGATATTACCATGAACTCATAATGCCCACAACGCGTCCTAAACACCGTCTTCGGAATGTCTTCCTCATGGATCCTCAACTGGTGTTACCCCGATCATAAATCAATCTTGGAAAAGCATACGGCTCTTGGAAGCTGATAGAATAGATCATCGATGCGAGGAAGCGGATACTTGTTATGAACCATCGATTTATTCTGCTGGTAGTCAATACAAAGGCATAAGGTACCATCCTTCTTGTTCACGAATAGAACATGAGCACCCTACAAAGACGTACTGGGTCTGATAAAACCCTTATCTAGGAGGTCTTGCAACTGCTCCTTTAACTCATTTAACTTGGTTGGTACCATTCGGTAAGGTAGCAAAGAAATAGGTGTCGTAACCAGTACCACATTGATGTAGAAATCTATCTCTCTATAAGGCGATAAACTCACAAACCACTAGACGTCCTCAACTCTACCTTTTTCTGCCGAGGTATTCCTAACCAATGCTAAATATCCTTGACACCTACAGTGAAGCATCCATCTAGCCATAATGGTTGACGCGAGATTCGATGGAGTAGGTACCTACTCGCCTTTAAAATAAAACTCTCAGTCTTCTAGAATTCGAAAAGTTACTTGCTTTTCCCGATAGTCTAACATGGCATAATGCATAGCCAACCAATCCATTCCCAAAACAACATAGAAATCCATTACATCCAACAGAATTAAATTGGCAACAAATCCCGACCCACAATTGACACCGAACACAACAGAAATGCAATATTGGTCTCTAAGGCATCACTTAGCGGCGTAATGACCAACATAGGAACCTGAAGTCTAATCGGTTGGACATCCAACCTTAAAGTAAAACTAGGCGATACAAAGGAATGGGTAGCCTCAAGGTCTGACAAAGCTCTAGCCTTAGAATAGCAAACAGGAATAATTTATGACACCACAACATTAGAGGCTTGTGCATCCTAATGGGTGAGAGTGAACACTCTCGCCTGCCCACGGCTTGACTACTGAGAGCCCGAAACTGACTCTGAACTCTGCCCCTTGATCGGCCTCCCATAGGCCTACCTCTAAAGGCACAGCCCTGATGGCCAACAAGCTGAGATCCATCCTAAGAATATCTAGAAGCTGAAGGAAAAGCTGGTCGGGTCGCACTAGCATACGAACCTTGAGGGAAAGCTGGCTGACTGAAGTAGCCAAGATATGATTTCCAATCTTTTTGAATGTTTTATATATTTACATTATTAGATTAGGGTTTCATAATGAATTGACCTGATCTGTGATATTGGATTTTGAATCTGATAAGATGATTGTCCTGAGTTTTCAATATGATAATATGAATATATTGTGTTTTGAATCTAATAATTAGAATGATTAGGGCAATATGATTTTTTTATTAATGATTATATGATTGTATTAATTTTTTTAGGGTTGCACGTTTAAATCTAGAATCTGCCATGCAATGTGTTTTGACCTTCTACCAGTTTTATTTTTATGTTTATATTATTTCCATGTGTCTTAGTCTATTTAATTTTTTTATGCCTTCATTTTGTTATTTTGCGTTTCTAATCGTTTTTTAATATTCTGTGCATATAAAATTGGTTTTAGGGCGAGAGAATTTTAAAAAAATCAAAGAACCAATCAAAGAAAAGCCCTAGAGCCGATCGGCTCATCGGCTTTGCACCATTATTTGCCCTAATTTTGGCTTTTTATGTATTTCAGTCTATTTTGCACATTATAACTTAGTTTTCGGTGTCTCTTTTTCAATTTTTCAGTTGTAGAAGGGTTGTAATAGCTAGATTTAATTTCATACACTTTAAATTCCAATATTGTATTGATGGATGCCAAATATCTGCTATGGGATTGCCTAATTAAGACTAGATATATATGTAAGCACCCATTTTCTGGATTCAAATATCGAGAGAATTATGGAAAATCCTATGATGAAAGTTACTGCCTTTCTCGAGTTTTGAGACACTAAGGATAGGCAAATCTAAGTTAGGACAGAGAATAATTAAATTAAAATCATTCTTCTAGAATCAAATTGGATCTAATTGTTAGAAAAAATTAACTTTGAGGGGCGAAACAGCCGTTTCAACAAGTACAGGGACTAAATTACCGCCATTTCTCAAACTTTTCAGCCTTTAGAACCAATCGGCTCTACACAAAGCTGATCAGCTTAGCATAGAGCTGAATTCGCACTACACAGTGGCGATTGGCCATTTTTTGCTATTCGACATTGTTTTACACATATTTTTGACATTTAAAGACCCAAAAATATAAAAATAAGTTTCTAGAAGTGATCTGTGATAATTATTGGGATTCTTAAATATTTTTTATGATAATTATTTGAATATAAAAGATTTAATTCCATTTTTATTAAATATTAATCTTATAAAGGGAAATGATAATCAATAGTTTTTATTTTCAAATAATTGAGTATTTATCTATTTCTTTAGGGTCTCCTAACCCTACTACTATAAATAGAACATGACACCTTAGGTTTAGGGTTAGCAACATTCCTCAAGGCATTCTTTAAACTGCACTCTTATTTGATCAACATATAAATAAAGAGTTAGTTTTTAGATCTCAAGCTACTAAGAAAGAACCCTAATTTAGGAAAATCATTTAGAACGATAAAAGTTTTTAGATCTTAAGCAGAACTAGATTCTCAGCCAATCTTTGACTCAACTGCTTCTTCATCTCCTGAGACCTATAGAATAGCAACCTACGGTAACAACCTAAGAGTTCTCCTATATCTACATCATCAACATCCTTTTCTCAACTGGTTTATTTATATTTATTTATGAATCTAGAAACATGATTAGGTTTTTTTTGAATGAATAAACATGATTCACATTATTAGATTAGGATTTCTTTCCATTTAATATGTTGTTGATTTTATTGGGTTTTGAATATGATAATAGGAACATGTAGGGTTTTGAATCTGACATTGTGATTTTATTAGATTTTGAATCGAATTAGTTTAATGATAGAGAAATATAATTAATTTGTATTTATTTGAATTAGATTTCTAAGATTGTATGATTGAAATTGGAATCTGCCTTAAAATACCATATTTGTTACTATCAAGTTAGATTTTTAGGTTTACATATTTTTTAGGTTTTTCTTTATTAAGTTTTATATTTTTATGTTTCTAATTGCATTTTATATATTTTAATCATTTGTTGTCCTCTCTGCATGTAAAAATCAGCTTTTAGAAGTGGAAAACTGAGAAAACTCGTGAAAAGACCTTTCAAGCCTTCCAAAGCCGATCAGCTCAATACAGAGCCAATTCGGCTCTGCATTGAGACAATCGACTCTATGCCTCTGACCAATCGGCTGTGTGCATGTGTTTTCAGTGATTTTATGTATTGTACCTAGTATGTTGGTATTTTTCTTTCGTGTTTTTAGTTGTAGGAGGATTGTAATAGTTAGATTTAATTTCTTGCACTTTATATTTGTCTTATAATGCAAAATAATTGCTTAATTAAAACTGAACATATAGACTTTAGGTTAAAATTGGACCCAACATGAAAATTGTAGTATATTAGGTTAATCATATGGTAATTGGGCTAAACCTAAAATCAATACACACCTAGTGGGCTTTGCCATGCTTTATTTATAATTAATTGGGTCATATTAGATTTAAGATCACATAACTTGGGCCTTTGCGTTAAAAGTAATCCATCTAGGCTTAAAGGCTTGGAATTAAAGCATAACTTGTAAAGAAGGCTAAACTAGGAAAAACCTTGTACACAATTAATTAGTACAATAGGTTAATTAAATATGGGTTGAGTTTAATAAAATAGGCTAGACTCGGTGGACCTTATATATTGTAGTGCTTGATTTGTAGAAATATGATTGTTGCATTTATAAGGAATAACCCGTTAACAATAAAATTAAAGACTAAGATACACATATAAGAAAGTTGACTTCCAAATCCATCTCTGAATGTGGCGAAGCTTCCTTATAGAATCTAGTACGCCACTCAATTAGAAAAGTGTCCTAGAGAATTACCCAAGTGGCGACTCCCATCTCCTTGCTAGTCTTTGTGATTAGTTAGTGATTTTCCTATTAGGTTGAAAAGCCTTGCAGTACCATAGTCGCTAGAGACAGTTGGGTGCGCGCTTAAAACCGCCATGCACAGTGGGGACTCCACTAGGGATAAGAGAAGTTGATTCCAGTATATGTTTGTCTTTAACTTTATTATTTAACGAGTGATTCTTGCATCACTACACCAAAGTCAGTATCCATCCCTTGAGTCTGAAGAGTAGACAGCAGAAGCGTCAAGGTGTCAATCTTACACTATTGGTCTTCAATCTGACGATGTCGGTCGTCCACCTGCACTTGCAGGCTCACGTGGTCCCTTTGATGAAAACTCAAAAGGAGATTAGTTAGTACATTTCACACATGCATACATTTTGCATTTCATGAATTATTTTCTTACCCGCCAGTCCTCACCAAGAATGAAGAATTTCCTCCTTGCAGCACCAACTAGTCGATGTACATGCTCAAACTGATCTCTCTAGACCTGTGCGATTACTTTTATGTGTCACTAATATTTCAGGAAAGAAAAGATTTGGAAAATCAAAAAAGGAATACAACTTATATGCGTTCAAGTACTAGGAGTAAACTCCGGAAGAAGGCATTGCTCCATGGCGAGCCAATACTCTATTGTACCATAGGGGCTAGAGTATGAAACCATCAAGTCCGGAAGGAACAGGACACTCTTCAAAATCACATCTAAAGTGGTCCTAGGAGGTGCCACAGACGTAACACCAATAGAAGAATTAAAGATATAGGAAGGCCTAGAACACCGAGCAAACTACCCCTCTGTCGATAGGACATCACTCTGTAAAAATGCAAAAGCAGGTATGAAAACACGATGCACACACACAAAGACTCTAAATAAGTAACTACACTATTAATTTATCATTATTTTATGTGAAAAAACCTAAAAGAAACTGGTTTTTTGACCCATGCACAGTCGATTTGGACTATGCAGGGCCGATCTACTGTGTGAGTCAGGACACAGTTTTTCATAATATTCTTTGCAACATTATACCTATTTAGGGCAAATAATATGTATATCCAATATATAAGTTGAAGGAAAAACTTTTAATGCAGAAGAATACCCCTCCGACAGCCGAGAACGCCCTGTGAGTGTTCAATTTTGGCAAGAGAGGGATTTCCTCCCCTTTGAAAAGCCCAAGATCATTACGGTGGGAAATCAACAGTGAAAACTCCTAGTTTGGTGCCATTAAGCTATGTCCCAAGAATCTAGAAGACAATGCCACCATTTCAAGAGTGATTTTATAGAATTTGGTTAAGAAATGAGAAAGAAATCAAAGAACGAGTGAAAAGGAATTTGAGAGAAAAGTAAAGAGGAAGTGAATAAATTAAATAATGAATAGATAGAAGGATATTTATATGTCCTAAAGAGGGCAAAATTACCATTTTGGTCCTTGATTCATCAAAATTGCATTTTAGTTCTCGGGTGGGCTAACTATTAATATAACTCCTAGAAGACATCAAATGAGTCAGGTTGCACCAAGAAGCCGAGCTTTTCAACCAAAACACCCAAAAGGAAAAAAATTGCCAAATTGACCTGAAGTGGCAAATATAGTATAATTACGTCTAGAAGTGGAAAATAGCAAAAGGAAGTCTCTACAAAGGTAAAATCAACAGGCATAGTTTCCAAATTACAGGCGAAGTCCTCAAAAATTCAAGTAGGCGAGGCCCTCAAGTCTCAAGCAGGTGAAGTCCTTAAGTTTCAAAAGCAGGCGAAGTTCTTAAAATTCAAGTGGGCGTGGTCCCTACCTCAAGTCAATTTTTCGTCAAGCTGATGGGGAATGGCTTCTACAGCTCATCAAGATATCATTTTTTGTCGTATCCATGATGTTTATGATTTGTCTCAATTTATATAATCGCATGCATGCTTATAAAGTTTGATAAAGCGAGGGCAGCTGTTAGCACCAATTTTTCGGATTTAGATATCGAGAAAATTAAGAAAAACTCTATGATTAAAGTTACTGCTTTTCTCGAGTTTAGAGACTGATTGAGTTAAAAATCACTTTTCTAGAATCAATTTAGATTTAATTGTTAGAAAAAATCAAGTATGAGGGTGAAACTGCAGTTTTCGCAAGTTTAGGGACTAAATTGTAAAATTATTCAAAGCTTCCTCGCTTCTTAGAGCCAATCGGCTCTACACAGTGCCCATTGGCTTATTTCCCCATTTCGACACTATTTTCATGTGTATTTCGACTTAAAATGTTAAAAAATAATAAAAACAAGATTCTAGAAGGTTTATTAATGATAATTATTAGAGTTTTAAAGGATTTTTATTTCTATTTTATTAGATAATAATGACAGATAAATGTCTATTTAAGATTTTAATAAAGACTTTTATGTTGCCCTAGGGTTTTTTGTAACCCTATCTCTATATATACATCATTAACTGCTAGGTCTAGGGTTACCAATTTCTTAGTAATTATTAGCGTCGATTACAACCAACCTACCAATTATTCTTATAAGCTAGAAAGCCCTATGATAAAAGAGCACAAAGAGTTTTTTTTAGAAGTCACTAAGAAAGAACTACACATTAGGAAATTTATTAAGAATGACAGTAGCTTTTATCAAATCTCAAGCAACACTGGATTCTCAACCCATTTTCGATTCAACCACCTCATCGTCTCCTGATACTTGTAGAACAACTATGATGACAACTTAAGGGTTCCTCTACATTCAGCATCATCAACATCATCTTTTCCATTAAACTAGTTCTTATGTTCCTTTATGATTTTAGAAACATAATTAGGTTTTTTATTTATTATTTATTATGGGTCTTAAATTATTAGAATAGAATTTCTTGTGATTTAATATGCTTATAAACTGTCGGACATTAAAGATGGTTATATGAACATGTTGAAAATTGAATATGATAATAAGAACATGTAGGGTTTTGAATCTGTTAATATGTTTACTTTTGGATTTTAAATTTCATTAGTCAAATGATTAGGGTTGCATGTTGGATTTGTAATTTCTTTATGTTTTTCTAATTAAATTGGTTTTAGGGTTCCATGATTAAAACTTTGAAATTTTCCGTTTTCATTTACTGTTAGTCTTTTATTTAAGATTTGTATGATTTGCTTAGGGTTTCCACTTAATTTTATGTTTTTTTGTGCTTTTTATTTGGTTTCATATGTTTTTTAATTGATCTTTTGTCTCTTATGCATGTGGAATTGGCTCCAGGGCGATCAAATCAAGGAAAAATTGTAAAAGAATGCCAATCACAGCCCTAAAACTTATTGGCTGTTCAGTTCCCAGCCCTAATTTTTTGAGTTTTTGATGTATTTTTGAGATATTTATGTACTGTACTTAGTTTTAGTCATTTTTCTTTCAATTTCTTAGTTGTAGGAGGGTTGTAATAGCTAGATTTAATCTCTTATACTGTATTTTGTTATTTTGGATGCATACCAAATACTTGCTATTTGTTTGCCTAATTAAAACTGGACATATAGACATTAGGCCTTAAAACTGGACCTAGCATGGAAATTGTAGTCCATTAGGTTAATGAGATGGTATATTGGGCTCAAATTTAAAATTCATATAGACTTAGTAGACTTTGCCATGTTTTAATTGAACTAATTGGGCCACATTAGATTTAAGATCACTTAATTGGGTCTTATCCTAAAAAGTAGTCTATTTAGGTTTAAAAGGTGGAATTCAAAGCATAATTTGTAATTGGGCTAGGCTTGTATATAATTGACTAGTAAATTAGGTTAATAAACTTTAAGCATGGGCCGAGTTTAATAAAATGGGCTAGTCTCAAGTGGATCTCACACGTTGTAATGCTTAATGTGTACAAATATAACTGTTGCATTTATAGGGAATAGCCCGTTAAATAATAAAATTAAAAATAAATATACATAAATAAGAAAGTCAGCTTTTAGATCCATCCCTGGATTTATGGTGTAAGCTTCCTTATGGAATCGAGAAAAGTCACTCATTAGTAAAAATGTCCTGATGTATTACCTCGGTAGTGACTCCTATCTCCGTTCAAGTCTTTTTGACAAGTTAGCATGTTTCCGATTAGGTTGAAAAGTCTTGCAATCCCACAGTCGCTAAAGACACTTGGGTGTTTACAGCCTACATTAAGCTAATAACGCGAACATAAGACCTAAATCTAATCATGCGAATAATAAAACCTAAATCTAATCATGCCAATACATATGGATTATCATTGAAGAAAAAAAAACCTAGCATGTTCATCTATTCTTATGATTATCAAATTTAAAACCCAAGAACATAAACATGATGAAAGCACATGCAAAATCATAACAAGCCTAAATCTAAGTACATAAAACATGTGAATTATTAAAAACCCTAGCAAGCTACTAATTCACAAAATTAACCTAACATGCAGCTAATCATAGAGAAAATTAGAAAAAAGAAAGAAGATGATAATATGATTATTTTAAAACCCTCGGGTTATCACTATATTGTGCAGATCCTCGAGTCTCAAGAGTAGAGGAGAAGGTTGAATCAAAGATTGGGTAGGAATCCTAGGTGTTTTTGGCTATATGTAGTTTTTGGGAATTTGAGTTTATTGCCTCAAAAAACTAAACTGTCATTCTCTCTATTGACTATAGCCTTGAAAACTCATTGTCATACTCTAGTGATAATTGCCAACCTTTATAGGCTAGGGTTTCTTTTCTATTTAAAGAGAAAGATGGAGGAAACTCTAGAGGCCATGATATATGTTTCCTTAATTGTTGATAATTATCAATAATTATTAATAATTATTTGGATTTATTAAAACTGTTTTGAACGATAAAATTAATAAATATTGAATAAATCATACAAATATTTAAAAAATATAATGATTATTAATAAGACCTTCTAGAAGATGTATTTTAATAATTATTAACGTTTAAAGTCAGAAAATATTAAAAACTTGATTTTTGGGTCGACCGGCATTACGGAAAGCTAATTGGCTGTGTGACAAAGCCGATTGGCTATACGCAGAGCTTATTGGCTTTGTAGGTTGGAAGACTTGCGAAAATTTGCTCCCAAATTTAGCTATTTAACTGATTTTGACCCCAAAAATTAAATTCTCTAGTCAATTTATTCCAATTTGATTTGATAAGTAATTTTTAGCTCAATTTTTTGTAACCCTAGTTGTGACTTGATCATCATCAATTCCTCAACACTTGAGAAAAGTAATAACTTTCATCATTGGATTTTTCGTATTTCCATTGATATCTAGGTCAGAAAAACGGGTGCTAACAAGCACTATGAACTTTTTGACATTAATAACAAATAGGACACCATCGAGTCTAGAAAAAATAGGATACTCCCTGGAATCATATTAGATACTGACGTAGGAGGTGCTTTATACTTAGCACCTATAGATGAGCCCGAGATATGAGAGGGCCTAGAACGACGAGCAAGTCGCCCCTCTGTCGACTCAAGAATTAGAGGTGCACGAGGTAAGAACTACAATAAAACAAAGCAGTTAAATAATTGAGAAAAAGAAAAGAAAAGAAAAATTAATAAAGTAATAGAGAAACTACCTGAGTCATCGTCTCGTCGTCCAAAGGCACGGGCCCTAGCAGCTGAGGAATAAAAGAGGTGTAATCCATCCTCCAAGACCGGATAATAAGATCCTTAGGGTTATCGTACCCCTCTAGGCTCATTGCCAACTCCTCATCAGTGAGATCAGCTGTCTAAAACATGGATAAAGGAGGAGATAAGGGTACTTGGCGTCTGCTAGGCCCAACAAAAAGGACCCTCATATGCTCAAGACTCGCAGTAGAAAGCATATAAGGATCCTAGTGCGGTGCTTTCCAAGCCAATCACTATGAATCTGCAAATTACGAAGGTAAGTAATTGAAATTTGTAAAATGTAAATACGACTAATGAATTCTCTTTTACTTGATCTCAAGACAAAGAGTTGATCCACATACAGGACTTATGCCCACTCTAGAGGGACGCTCCAGCTAGAACCCTAGAGGCTCAAGCGAGGGAAGGCACGGGACTTACTAATAGGCTGAGAGCCTACTAGAAGTCCAATCTCGAAGGCCTAAACTTGTAAATCAAAAGTGAGCAACTTATATGCAAATATAAGAAAGCCGAAATGGATAAGAAACAAACAGAACTTACATTTACAACAGGCCAGAAGCCGAACAACCTCTTGCTCCATCGAATGGTAATTCCATCTAATGGTATAAATAGGCGTGTAGCAGACCCTCAATTAAAGGAGGAAACCCGATCCAACTCTCTCAATGGAGCCAAGAAGTGGAGATTCAGTGAATTCCCCGACTCGCTGAATAGAGTAGTCCCGAAAGGATAGACAAAAAAGGCTCAAGCCATCTGATTAGTTCAAGGTGTGAATCCCCTATAGTGGAGGGGGGATACTATGATAAACCAGGCATTGTGTGTTCTTATGCATCGGCAAGAACCGTAACAGATCAATGATAAACTGTTCCTGAACATCGGACTGCTGATCGTGTATAGCATCGTTGAAAGGTGCAGAAGTACCTGTAAAGTCGATATCTGTGGTGGTGGCAAAAGAAAGTGGAGGTAGAGTTAACTCACCAACCGAGGTATGGAAGGTGTGGGTGGTGCCCATCAACCACTCAAACAACGCATAGACTAAGTTGTGGTTGGTCCTCTCGATGCGAATGAGAGTGTAGTAACAAACCGGTGAAACCCTATGTCGCTGACCCAAGCCTGCTGAGCCCGATAGCTCGTTGAACCACTCATGAGCACCATAAGAATTTCCAGCGAACCAAATCGACACAACATCACTCTGAAAAGTACGAAACATGTATAAAAACATAATATGCACATACCGCGACACAAAATGAGTAAGTGTAATATTTATTTGCAAGTATTTTCCATAAAAAAATGAATTAAAATTAATTTTTAGCCTTTGCATGCTCGATTTGGCTGTGCAAAGCTGATCCTCATTGGCTCAGTAAAGAGCCGATCAGGTATGTGCACAACCAAATCGGCTCTGTGTGCTAGGGTACACGAATTTCTTTAATGTTTTCATAAATTTTCATGTTTTTTGAGCAAATAACATATATATCTAGTGTTTAAATGATAAAAATATTATTTAATGCACGAAACATACCTCGCCGACAACCAAAAAATGCCTGATGCATGTTCAATTTGGCCAAAATGGGGTTTTCCTCTCCTTTGATAAGCCCAAGATCATTCTGGCACAAAATAGGCAATGAAATCTCCCAATCCAATAGGACTAGTGTATGTCCAACGAATCTCAAAGAAGAGCCAGTCATTTCAAGACTGATTTTACGAGATTTGACTGAGAAATGAGAAAGTAATTAAAGAAAGAGTAGGGAAGGGTTTTGAGAGAAAATAAGGAAGAATTGATAGAAGTGGATAAGAAATGGGTATAAGGATATATAAACATATATATATATATATATATATATATATATATATATATATATATATCCCCAAGTGGAAATTTTCAACTTAAAGCCAAAATTTAGCACTCAGAAGTAGGAAATAAATCAAGCAGGCAAAGTCCTCAAAATACAGGTAGGCGTAGTCCTCAAAATTAAAGCACGCGTAGCCCTAAAAAATTATAGCAAGTGTGGTCCTACAATCGAATTAAGCGTAGTCCTTCAATCAATCAGGCATGGTCCTCAACCCAATCAGGTGTGATCCTCTAATCAAGTGGGCATGCCCCTACATCAAATCTAAATTTCTGCATCAGTTTGAACTTATAGAGTGTGGCTTCTACAGCTCATTACCATATGCTTTTATCATATCATTAATATTGTAATTTGTCTCAATTTATTTAACCACATGTGTGCTTATAAATTTCGACAAACCGGGAGTAGCTGTCAGCACCCATTTTTCAGATCCAAATATCGAGGGAATTAAGGAAAACCCGATAATGAAAGCTACTACCTTTCTCGAGTCTCAAGGGGTTGAGGACATGCGAATCTCAATTAGGGTTGAGAATAATTGAACCAAAATTACTTTTCTAGAATTAATTTAGACTCAATTGGTAGAAAAATTAAGTTTGAGAGGCAAAACGGTAGTTTTTACAAGTTCAGTGAATAAAATATAAAAAATTCTAAACTTTTTGCTCTTTAAACCAATCGGTCTGCATAGAACCGAACTGGCTCTATGTACAACCGTATCGGCTCTGTGTAAAATAGAAATAGCTTTGCGTACAACTGAACCGGCTCTCCGTATAACCCTATCGGCTATACATAAATACATAAAACAGCATTGGAACCAAAATATAAGTAAATCAACTCTACACAGAGCCGATTAGCTCAGGGCCAAAATGTACGATAACTCTAAGGATCTTATTATTCGATCTTGGAGGATGGATTACACCTCTTTTATTCCTCAGCTGCTAGGGCCCGTGCCTTTGGATGACGAGACGATGATTCAGGTAGTTTCTCGATTACTTTGTTAATTTTTCTTTTCTTTTCTTTTTCTCAATTATTTAACTGCTTTGTTTTATTGTAGTTCTTACCTTGTGCACCTCTGATTCTTGAGCCGACAGAGGGGCGACTTGCTCGTTGTTCTAGGCCCTCTCATATCTCGGGCTCATCTATAAGTGCTAAGTATAAAGCACCTCCTACATCAGTATCTAATGTGATTCCAGGGAGTATCCCATTTTTTCTGGACTCGACGGTGTCCTATTGGAGTCTAGCTTACTGTGGAGCGGAGCCTTCCTCTAGAGTTTACCCGATTACTTGTACGCATGTAAGTTATACACCTGTAATACTTTGCATTCTTTTCTTTTTTCTGAGATGTAAATAATAAATGTAATCATATAGGTTCAGAGATATCAGGCTGAGCACGTACATTAGTCCGCGAGGAGACAGTTCTTAGTTCTTAGCAAAGACTAGTTGGTAAGAATCGAAAAAACACATTATGAAATGGAAGATGTATGCATGTATGTTATGAAATGTAAAAGCATAAATCCTTTAGTTTTTCTTTTAAAAGGACCATGAAGGCTTGTAGGGGTAGGTAGATAACTGTCGGCGCCATATTAAGGCTCAGTAACACAAGATTGATACTTTGATGTTAATTGTCCACTCTGCAGACTTAGGGGATGGATGCTGAATCAAATGATGGGATGGAGGATTCGGGAGAGATTCATGATGACTTTTGACTTTTTAGCTGCCCTTTTTTGTATTTTCTATTTTTTGTTGTTCTGTATAACTTGACTTCTTGAGATATATAGAATTTCACATCTTGATGTTTAAATCCATGTCCAACATTAGCTTCATCTTTAAATATCATGCATATAGGTCTCCCACATGATCGAGGCTCAAGAAAAGTCCCAAATCCATGAAAAACTTGAAAATCCGCTTGATGACATCACAAAGCCAAACTCTTCTCAAAACCCTAACTGGTGATGAGTGGATTAAGCTTGAAAATATTCAACTTTCTTCCTTTAAAGCCATGCATCATACTAAACTTGATTATAGCTTTCTTTACTCTATTGTCAACTTTTAGTGCCCAAGGGATCATATTTTCCGATTTAATGGGCAAGAGTTATGTCCCATGAATAAAGAGTTTTATGCCATTCTTGGAGGCCCAATGAATTCTACTTTTCTGATTGATTTGCCAAGACTAGATGACCTTTTTCCTGGCAAATTGGTTGAGTTATTCAACATGCCTCCCTACTGAGGTACTTTCCCATTTTGTTGGTAAGTATATTACTCTTATCCCGTTGATCTCTTGTTGTGAGAAGAAAGAAAGAGGTACACCTGCTTGGATTAGGATGCTGAGCTTTTGCCTCTATGCCTAATTTTTATTGAATGTCCCTTAAGGAGGGGAGAAATTAGAATTACTGGCATCATTAATCAAGTGGAACACAAAGCAGATCTAGTTCTAGTTATCTTGGCCGAAACCATCATTAGGTTAGACATGTACCAAACCCATCAATAGTTTAGTGGCAGCCTTGTCCTCTTGCAGTTATACAACCAAACCTCTTTTTCTATTTATTCTTTTTTTCCTAAGCTGACCTTTTGGGTTTTCAACTTGGCAAACTTTATTTTTGTTTAAGTCGCCTTTTTAGGTTTTTAACTTAGCTTTTATTTTCTTTTATTTTTCTTTCTTTGTTCTTTTCTTCTATTTGTAAATTTGGTAGCGCGAAAAGCTTCAAATTTTGACCATCCCAAGGGACATTGACAAGTATGAGTCGGAGCATGTGCAAGTCCAGTCCATTGCTACCCCACGAGATCACAAAGGTTGGATTTCTTAAATGAAAGTCATTCTAAACACATGTATCCAATGGACTTGCCCTTGATGGAGAATCAAGCACGTCACACTCCTAGTGTATGTCGGTTGTGTTCCCTTACTCGACTTATGAGCATCCACCTTCTACACACCTTTGAGACTCTATCGCCAGTATGGCAAAAAGTAGTAGATTCCCCCCTAAATTTGAAGGTTTCTTATCGAGGCAAGACTTCTTGGACAAGATTCAGAGACTCTGGCCTGTCATATTATAGAGCGTAATCTTGACGCTGAAGGCGACCATACCATAAATGACAACTTCAAAGCTTAGGTTCAGCTTCATATTACCACTTCACTTGGATTTGCAAGGTTCAAGGGGACTTAAGAATTAGCTGCTCAATCTAGGAATATAGATGCAAAGAGAAGAAAAAGATGAAATATGCTTCTATTCATATCTCATTTATTTTGTTTAGGACTTTAGCTTAGTCTTTTCTTTCAGTTAGTGCATAAAGTATAAACAAACATATATATATATATATATATATTTGATAAAAGTTCTGAACAATTTATTCATTTAGTAGAGGCCCAAATGGGTACATTTTGATTTCTCATGATATAACTCTGTCATTACTCAGTCCTTTTGGATTTTCCAGCGGATTATTTTCTCTTTTATTTGCCCTGATTTTGCCGGACCAGCCTTTTTAGGTTTCTGATCAGTAGGCTATTTTTCTATTTTATTTTTTATTTTATAGATAGTATTTCTTGAGATGAACTAGGTTAATAGACTCGGAGAACTCATTCCCCTCTAGATTTGAAATCTTAGCGACACCCTTAGACAAGATTTTCTGTACCAAATACAGACCTTCCCAATTGGGCTTGAACTTCCCTCTTCTATGTGTTTTAACACCAACTCACCAGCTCTGATTTCTTCTAGTTTTACTTTCTTATTGAACGCCCTAGCTATCCGCTTCTGGTAAAATTGCATTTGGTGTAGCGCTTTCATCCTCTTTTCATCGATCAAAGCCAACTACTGGTATCTCTACTCGACCAACTGGTGTTTGATCTTGTATTTCACTAGTAGATATACTATTTTGCCCATGAACTGCACACCATTATTCATTACAACGGGATGCGAGACCCTGTACTTGTAGATCAAGTTCCTTTCTATATATCTAACCATATGCCTTGCCCCCACAGTAGTGAATGACTTGGCCTCGACCCATTTAGAGAAGTAGTCGATCACTACGACTATGACCTGTGACCATTTAAATGAGGCTTTATCATTCCAATAATATTGATCCCCAAGTTGCAAAAGGCCATGGATATGTCAAATTTTCAGTCGGGGGTAGATAACTCAGGTCACTATAGAGCTGACACTTATGATATTTTCTTACTAGGGCTATATAATCTTTTCCATTGTTAACCAGTAATAACCTTGACACATAATCTTTCTAGTTAACATTATGTTGTTCATGTGAGGTTAGCGCACCCGTTTGTGCATTTCTTCCATTACCATTTGTGCCTCCGCTTTAGTCACATACATGAGCTGGACTCCCAAACACATCCTTATGTACAATACTCCCCCATGGCTGATGTAATTCCTAGTCTGGATTTGCAATGCATATCTTTCCTTCACAATCGCTTCTTTTGGATATTC
The DNA here is from genome assembly GCF_019578655.1 of Ricinus communis. Taxonomy (NCBI): domain Eukaryota; kingdom Viridiplantae; phylum Streptophyta; class Magnoliopsida; order Malpighiales; family Euphorbiaceae; genus Ricinus; species Ricinus communis. The sequence continues at coordinate 31,151,408 of NC_063256.1, read as the reverse complement.
CATGTCTTCTATAAATCTCTATAGATTGTAAAACTAAGACTTCTCTTTTGGTCCCATCTGGACTTGTATTATCTGATCTTTATGATAACAAGGTGCATATGATTTTACAACCATAAATGGCTTCATCAGAAGTTGCGAAAGGTTGTCCCACATAGATGAAATTGTAGCCAGTGCAGCTGCCATCTGGGCCTCATCTCGGGGCAAGTGTATGAATGACCATTTGGAAAAGTTACAAACTAAAGTCTTGAGATAACTGACTTATGGTTTTAAGACAGTTGACATATGGTTTTAATCTCTCTACTTTCACTTCCCACTCTTCAAGGGCTTATTAAATTACCAGCATAGAGTCCTTGTAGACCATTAGTTGTTTTGCTCCTGCTACCATAACCGCTTCTAATCCAAACAAACATGTTTCATACTCTGCCATATTATTTGTCATCTTAAAGCCCAATTTATTAGCCATTAGTAGCATCTCTCCCTTAGGCATAATCAGAACTACTCCTCATCATACACCTCTCACATTCACTACTCCATCAAAGCACGTCTTTCATTCTTAAATCTCGAATGCCCCAAAGATTTCATTAGGAAACTCAAGGTCCCAAGGGTTGTCTCCCTCGATTTCATTATGAGCTAAGAACTCCGCTACAGCCCTACCCTTGACTACCTTCTTGGTGACATACTCGATGTCAAACTCTATTAGGAGTACTAACCATCTAGCCCACTTTCTTGGAAGAGACAAAGCTATAAACATATACTTCATTGGGTCTATTTTTTAAATTGTCTGCACCCTATAAGACTGAAAATAATGTCTTAATTTCCTCTTAGCCCATATCATAACCAAGCATGTCTTTTCTATGAGATTATACTTTGACTCATAGGGCAATAACTTCTTACTGAGATAGTAGACCGCATGTTCTACGTCATTATGCCTACACTGCGCTACCATTGCCCCTATGGCGTCCTATTCTAAAGCTAGTACAAAATCAACGGCTTGCCACCCTTTGGCAGCTTCAATATCGGTGGCTTTGTCAAATACTCTTTAATTTTATCGAAGGCTTTCTGACAATGCTTTTCCCACAAAACAAGTTAGTGTTTCCTTAGAAGCTTGAAGATGGGATTACAAACCATTGCGAGCTTGGAGATGAACATGTTGATGTATTACAGAGGTCCTAGAAACCCTCTGACCTCTATCTCTATCTTTGGTGTCGGCATCTCTTGAATGGCTTTGACCTTGTCCGGATCAATCTCAATGCTCCACTGACTCACTATGTGCCTTAACAGCTTCTCTGACGTAACTCTGAACACGCTCTTCTTCAGATTGAGTCTCAGGTTATATCTTTCCACTCATCCTAAGAACCTATCAAGAGCTTGAAAGTGCCCTTTCCTTATTTCAGACTTTACCTATCCAGCTGGAATTACCTTTTTTAAAATCTATTTGGACTCAATTGTCAAGAAGAATAAAGTTCAAGGGTCAAAACGAGGGAATTCACAAATTTAGGGACCTAATTGCATATTTTCCTTAAATTTCTCTTGTGTAGAGCCAATCAGCTATGTATAGAGCCAATTGGCTCTATACAGTGTTGATTGAGGCTTTTTCACTTTGACATCATCTTTCTTGACGATTTTACGTCCAAATATAGATTCTATAAGGTCTTTTAGCAATAATCATATATTTTTAATAATAATTATTTAAATTTAAAAATTAAATTTGGATATTTATCAACTTATTCTTTAAAAATAATAGACCTTATCGTTTTCTTTAGGATTTCCTTTGTAACCCTAGCTCTATAAATAAAAAGAGATCTAAGGTTAGAAGGGGAGGATATTTAGAAGGTACTCATAGAATACACAGAGAGAAAAAGAAAGAGAGATGATAGGCTATTTGTGTAGCTAAAATCTAAGGTAGTGAACCTAACAATGTAGACTAACACAAATGGTGAGTATCAAGGTCGTATTCTCGGAAAAGGGTGATCCTAGAACTACTGCAGCGTCTTATATTATCTATCATTAACAAAATTGATGAAGTTACTATGCTATGATTAAATATAAACAAGCGGTTAACTAAGTGTCAAATAATCTGAAAGGATTTAGTAAAATAATCAAAGGAAAAAGCAAACCTAAAAGGGACCTAAGCTAGTTAGATTTTAGTGAAGATAGAGATTATATTGATTACCAATTGCAATTACCCCTGGACGAATTCTTAACTGAATTCGGTTTCCCTCTCGAGATAATCGAACTCCAAAACCTAATAACCTAAAGTTGGAATCTCTTCCTAACGATCGATTATTAAATTAGCATTAAGCTTTAACCCACCTCTATTAAGCTTTGTTAATTCTTAATCTGGCTAATTAATTACCCTTATCTCTAAGTGATTGTTAACTAGTTCTTGCTATTCAAATTTCCAATTACTAAATGAATTTCTCAATTACATAAAGCAATCTAAATACCACAACTTACAACGTCTTATGAATAATGTGATTTCTCATTAATAATGAAAGCAAGAAGAGACAAGCATTAATAATCAAAATCTCATAAGCATTAGAATCAATCCAACAACATAGGAACCCCAATGGGTTTGACAAATTTATATACTCATACTAATAAGCAACACAAAGTAAAGAACAAATTCAAAAAAGTAAATTGAAGGCATGTACACCCTTCTTCTTCAAGTTAGATGAAAAACCTTAAATTCCTAATTTAGAATGATGAACCCTAATTTACCTCTTGAATGCCCTAAATCTCCTCTTGATCTTTAATTTGATGTTAAAACCAATGTAATCCTTCCTTCAATAGATGAAATGGTATTCTAAGGTCGAGTATTGAAGTTTGGAAAAGATGGCTTATGCTTGTATATGTGAAATCAAGTGAGAAAATCGAACCCTAATTCAATAAATCATATTTGCCTATATAAATCTCTCAACACTGCTGTGGTCAAGCCCGTGTTGATTAGCACGGGCGGAGTCCAGGCCATGCTGGACCTTCGCCTCTCGTAACTTGTGGCTTCTTCTTGGTTGTGCCCTCGCCGGTGCTAAGGCACCACGGCCCGTGGTGGAGGCCGTGGTGGCTTCGAAAATCGTGCCAAAATGGCACTTCTGAAGGTTAAGTGCTGATGGTTCAGCACGGTCAAAGTCTAGGCCGTGCTCAACCTTGGAATGCTAGTCCTTGCTCAACTTTGATGGATTCTGGTCCGTAATTGCATGTATTTCCCTCGGTTACTGATAATGTCCCTCGATAATGGCCTGAAACGTGAAAGGAACCAAAACACAGGTGATTCTAGCATAAAACAAGATAACAATGCACAAAAATGTAAGCAATTGGGCATATAAACATATATAAAATGATGCACATCAAGAGAAAAAGAGAGAAAATCATTGTCATTCTTTATTAGGCAGAAGACTTAAGAAACACTAAGAAAGAAGGCCACTCAAGAAAGAATCCTTTTTTAGAAACTCTTTTTTAATCGACAGAAGATTTTCAACCTCTCTCTAGAACTGGATTCCCTACCAGTCTTTGATTCAACTGCATCCTCATCACCTGAGACTCGCAGAACCATCAACTACGGTGACAACCTGAAAGTTCCTCCAAACATGCATCCATCATCATCCTAAACCGGTTTCTTTGTTCTTTTTTTTTTCTTTGTTGTTTTTTAGAAACATGATTAGGATTATTTTTATTATTTGTGATTAATATGATTATATGAGGCTTCTTGTAAATCTGCATGTTATTAGTTAATTGGATTTTGAAATCTGATAATAAGAACACTAGAGTTTCGAATATGATAATTTTGCTAATTAGGATTTTTGAATCTGATTAGATACATCCATAGGATTAATGATTAGATTTATATTTTTATTATGATTCAGTAATTAAATATGTTTAATAGGATTGTATGATTAATTTACCATTTTTTGGTTTACTGTACTTTTAGTTTCTAGGGTTTTTATTAGTTTTTAGAGTTTTTTATCAATCAATTGATGTCTGTTGTTTTTATTTTATTTTTTAATTTATTTCTTTTATATCTAATTAATTTTACTCTCTATGCATGTGAAATTCGACTCTAAAGATGTGAGATACACTGGTGAATAAAATAAACCCGCTTGGAACCCTAGAGTTGATCGGCTCTATGCTTAGTGTCGATCGGCTATGCAATATTTTGTCCTAAATTTTTGGTTTGAATTGAGTTTGATGTATTTTATGTACTATATTAGATTTTGTTACAATTTTAGTTGTAGGTGAGGTTGCAATAGTTAGGTTTATTTTATGCATCTTATTTTATTTATTTTTATTTACTGTATGATTAAATATGTGTGATCATCAATTTTTTAAATTAGTATAATTTTTTAAAACTACAATCTATCCATTTAATTGAGCAACCATTGGGCTAAAAAGAAAAATTCAATTTGCCCAAAAGAATTAAAATAACAAAAACTAATTAACTAACTGATTAAACTATTTAAAATAAAATATTTTAAAATTAAAATTAAAATAAAACTAACCGATTTAGTAACTAAATTAAATTAAAATTAATTCAATTTCAGTCAGTTTTCATGTTGGTTCAGTTTGATGAGTCATTTTCTCACCCTTAACTATTACTATAAATTGTACTAAGCCTAGCTAAGGCTCAAACTGCAAGTTCATAGTTCAATTAAAAAATAGAGTATGAACCGGCTCGAATCTGAAGCAATTTGATTTACAGTTCTAATCATTATTGACACAATTGTGTTTGCCTATTTTTTTTTTTAAATTAGTAAATAATAGTAAAGGGCATGATGCAACTATTAAGAGTGAGCTGGATTCGGTTAACTAAAACCGAACCAACTAATTCAACTAATCAATTTTTTCAATTAAATTTCAGTCGGTTCAATTTGGTCTGGTTTTTTCTCAACCCAAGTCCTAACTATGTTACTATAGATTGCACCAACAAGAAAGTAAAGTATCGTTCACTTAATTGAAAAATTCAAGCAGTGGGCTTAATTTAAATTTAAATTTAAATTAAAATTTAAAAAGAAAAACACCAAATCTTTGCAGCTATTTATCAGTCACTCCTCTGTATGACTTTCTTCCTTACATTCTCTCACTTCCTCTTCTTCTTCATCTTTCTCATGTCTCATTAGGGTTTTCACATTTCAAGATACAGGAAAGCATTTGTCCTTCTCTTTTTCACTTTTTAACTTTGCCAAGAAATAAAACGGCAAAAGAGAAAAAGAAAGAAAGCCTTTTTTTTTGGACAGTGAATCTTGAACATTTCTACAGACAGACAAGTTATCTTGAAAATCAAAGGAAAATACCTTAACCTAAAGAACCTTAAAATCCTTTGCTTTCAAGGTTTTTGGTCAGAGGAGAAGATGGAGAGATCTAGATCTAAAAGAAACTACTATTATGACCATCAACAGGACTATGACAATGAAATTACCATGAGTAGAACCAAACCCAGATACAACAACAACACCAACAACACCAACAACAATCACTACTTCCCTAATAACAACCGTTATCGTGGCGGCAGCAACAACAGCAACAACAACCGCCCATCAAAGCCCCAACAAGACAACAGTTTGATGGTAACCACAAGTTATCGCATTCTTTGTCACGACATGAAAGCCGGTGGAGTAATCGGCAAGTCAGGAACTATCATCAAGTCAATTAGACAGCACACCGGCGCGTGGATCAACGTCCATGAGCTGATCCCTGGTGATGAAGAGCGAATCATTGAGATTTCTGATACCCGGCGGCGAGACCCCGAGGGACGAATGCCGGCATTTTCCCCGGCGCAGGAGGCGTTGTTCTTAATACATGATAGGATTCTTGAAAGTGATGGGCAGTTTGGGATGAGTTATGCAAATGAAGAAGATGAGTATGGTGGTAGAGGGATTAACAATAGTAACAATAGAGTTGCTACAAGATTGGTAGTGTCAAGAATGCATGTGGGTTGTTTGTTGGGTAAAGGAGGGAAGATAATTGAGCAAATGAGGATTGAGACAAAGACCCAGATTAGGATTTTGCCTAGAGATCATACTTTGCCTCGCTGCGTTTCCATGTCTGAGGAGATTGTTCAGGTTTTCTTGACCCACACCTTGTCACTATTACTATTGGCTATTGCTGCTGTGCTACTACCCAGAGACCTTTACTATAAAAATTATGACTTGAGTGCATCGAATTATACTACCAGTAGACACCTCAAACAATGAACAAATGATGGCTTGAACTCGAATGATTCATGGGATTTATAACTTCATTATTTTGGATACCTGATTTCACCTAACAGTCAGTTGCTTGGAAATTTGAAGTTTAGTGAGACCAATTATTGATTTGACCTGCACATCAGAATGGTGGTGGATGTTGTTTTGTGATGGGAGCTTAATTACTTGATTGAAGAACTATATTTTACTTGCCATGAAGAATTGTTTCTCCATTGACAGTCTCATGTGAACAAAATATATTTCATTGGCTACTCATTTCTGGCTGTTGGTGATTTAATTGTCTATGTACCTCTGCAGGCTACTCTAATACCTATTTTGCTTTATACCTCCCTCATTCTTGCATAAAGAAAATAAGTGAACTTTTAGGATCATCTGTTTGTGCAGTTCTATTTTGATGTGTTTCATGGGGGATGATGATTTGAAGTCTGTTTAGAAATTCATCCAGAGATGTACTGCACACATCTATTAGTGAACATAAGATTGAGCTTGGTTTACATATACATTTCTGTTTTACTTGCAACAATGGAGAGGTTAATGTAGGAGATCAAGCATTGATGTTCTTGCGAATTATTATAAAAGAGAACTTGAATCTTGCATGTCTCTAGTAGTGGTTTACTGTCTCATTGGGATTTACTAATTAATTGCATCAAGTGATGTCCATAAATTACTTTTTTGTGATTAGTTTGGCAATTTAGGATTTCAGAAGTGTAGAACCCATTGAGGTGCCTGCTTGCAATACCTTGTGAAGACTTGATTATTCATTGTGGCGAGTATATTTAAATAGAGAATGATGTTAATTGAAATTAGTGTGTTGAGAGCCTCACATATTTTGTTTCCAACACAGGTTGTAGGTGATGTGAATGCAGTAAAAAATGCAATAGCAATTATTTCATCACGCTTGAGGGAGAGTCAGCATCGTGATCGAAGTCATGGAAATTTTCATGGGAGAATGCACTCACCAGAACGATTCTTTCCTGATGACGATTATGTTCCTCATATGAATAATACAGGACGGCGTTCCTCTATTGATGGCCCTTCATTTGGATCACGAGCATCTGGCCCCAATTATCGAAATAGTAACTATTCCTCACGGCAATATGGGTATAATGTTGAGGCTGGCGCTCCTGTGGCTGACAGTGCCCAGCCCTTTTATGGAGATGACCTTGTGTTTAGAATGCTTTGCCCTGCAGACAAGGTTAACAAAGTTGTTGGAGAGTCTGATGGCATACTAGATTTGCTTCAGAATGATATTGGTGTGGATGTAAAGGTTTCTGATCCTGTATCAGGGTCAGATGAGCAGATGATAATCATTTCATCTGAGGAGGTACCTAGCATTGCTTTATCTCTATAGAGAAATGATATGGTTATTGGCTAATTGCTTCCTGTGCAGCTCTGTTTTTTCTTTATGTGGTATTTGAACTGACTGGTATCATTGTCATAATGTACCTTTTCAACATTTTTGTAACTCCAAATTAAGTCTTGGATTCATATTTGGAATTTGTATATTTTCATTCTGAATTCTTATGTTTCCATGCTCCCTCCCCTGTTTTCCTCTTGGAAGTTGTAACAGATTTCTTTTATTTTCATCCTTATGCAGGGCCCTGATGATGAGCTATTTCCTGCTCAAGAGGCTCTGTTGCATATTCAAACACACATTATTGATCTTGTTCCTGATAGCGACAATATAATAAAAACTAAGTTAATAGTCTCATCTGGTGAAATTGGATGTTTAGAGGGAAGAGATGGATCGTTATCTGAGATGGAGAGATTAACTGGTGCAAAAATACAGATCCTGCCAAGGGAAAAGCTTCCTGCTTGTGTATCGGAAGCTGATGAGCTTGTACAGGTGTGGCACTTGACATTATGAATATTTAATAAATGGCTATACAGCCATGACTCATTAGATGGTTGTAGTTTAATGTCATCTAAAAAAAAATCATTTGCCAGATCCTATTATCAGGAAAAGTTTTTGGTAAACCAAAGTGTCATGTGGTGTATGGCTATGAAGTGATTTCCTTAGAAACGGGTTGTGTAGCTGACCCTCTTTATAGCTTATCAAGTTCTTGAAGTGACTCACAATTGTCATCATCCATGTGTATTTTCTCATGTCTGCAACTGGTGTTTGCCAGTTGCAATGCTTGTGGCGAAAAAAAAAAAGAAGCATCGGAAATCCCTTGAGACTCGACAAGAGATTTGTGTGAGAGAATGTCTTCATATTATTAATGTTTTCAAATGGCTTTGATGCTTTACAGATTGAAGGGGAAATAAAAGCAGCTCGCGTTGCTCTTGTTGAAGTGACATCAAGACTGAGGAGTTATTTGTACAAGGAGTACTTTCAAAAGGATACACCACCTCCTATTTCTGTGCCAAGCACTGGGAATGCATTAGGAATGGAGGCTGCTTCTCCGAATAACATAAACCCACCTCGTGATGGTCACAGTGGTGGTGAACCTCCTGCTGCAAACTATCACACTCCAAAGACTGCAGCACCCATACAACTATCAAAGGTTATCATTCTTTGGTTATGTAGGATTTTCTTTCTACTTCATTTTTCTTTTTCGCGATCATATGTGCAACTTTTGCTGTCTACTGTAGTTCAGCTTTTCCTGTTATTTTAAATATATTGGAACTAAACCACTAGCCAAACTTAACTCTATGATTTTTCAGCCAACGGAACTTTTAAATTAGGACAAAATTAGATGTAAAATTAACATGTTCCTTTTACTTGTCTGATCAAAGAATGAAGCACTGTTGATATGTTGTCTGGGCTTGCTTTGTTTCTCCTCCCATCATTGATTTTCATATTCAAGAAATTAATCACAGTTTTATAGGATGCGAGTTATAGATTCAAATGATTGCATAGGTATATAGAACCACTTGATGGTTAGTCTTCCAAACTGAAACTGCAAAGAAAGGAGGAAAAAGTTATTAGGTTCTGAGTGGAAAGGAAAAGATATAGCAAGCCCTCTTTCCCACATGATCTATCTTCAGGTGGGAGGTCTTAAAAGATCCTCCATATCTTGCTACTTTATGTGAAGTTCAATTTTGTAGGATGCTGGAGGGTCAAGCATTGAAAAAGTGAAGCAGAATGAAAGTGAACGCCGGGAAGATGTGCCTGCTGCAGTAACTAGGTAGCCGATTCAGCTTTATTTTAAGAGTCTGGGCCATATGTTTTTGTTATCATATTTCTGCTATTTCTTCAATTTGTAACATTTATCTTTGTTTCCTGTTAGAATCTCGGTACCACTTGTCACTAGGAGCATTCTTGAAATTGTAATACCAGATCATGCAGTTCCCAAGCTGGTAACGAAATCAAAAAACAAGCTTGCACAAATCAGCGAGGTGAACCTACATCTGCTAGCTCATAATTATTTCTTGACTAACTTATTTTTTTTTTTTTCTCCTAGCAAGTAATTCTTTGATTGTTATATAAATAGTTATCTGGGGCCAATGTAACCCTATTAGAAGATAGACCAGAGGTGACTGAAAAGATTATACAAATATCTGGTACTCCAGAGCAAGTAGAGAGAGCACAGAGCTTGCTTCAGGGCTTTATTTTAAGTAGTAAGTCTCTTTATGTCTTTGCAACTGCATTTAGGCAACCGCCCGCTTGTTGCATTACCAATACAAATTAAACTTTGGTTTTCTTTCTTGATTCAGCACAAGAAGATGGACCTTAAGGATGCAAAGCAGTCAGACTACAAGTCCAGTTGGCTACACAAATGGGGAAGAACCATTCATATATATCCAGAAGCTAATCCTAGATATGTAATCCTAACAAGCAAGGAGCATTTTGTCTCTTAATTTTGGCATTGCATCAATCGGTTTGCATGTCTTTCGCTTGGCTGTTCTAAATATGAAATTTTCGAAACAGAGTTCCAATGTAAATAAAACTTTGGAGAGAGCTCTCCTTTGTTTTTAAGCAATCCTTCAGTTTTCCTGTGTCAATACGAGATTGCTTTTGTTTCTGCTGTTTACTCTGTACTGTTCACTTTTCATTTTGTTAAGCACACTTTCATTTTTCACCTCCTACTGTAAACTTTTGACGCTGATTTGCATGTTTGGCGTGCCAATGGTTTGATACAGGGTATGTAGCATTCGAATGGTCTGAATTTAATTCGGATTTTGCTCGCTCGTTTAAAATGTGCAACGATGTAAACTTAATTTAAATTTTTAATCTTGATACAAATTTCAAGCAAGCTCAGTAGGTAAATTTTTAAAGAGTTTTTTCTATGCTCATTCTTTGAAGAAATTCAATGGGTATTTACTTTTCAAAAAAAAAAAAAAAAAAAAAAAGAAATACGTTTACTTCTTTTTCAAAAAATTTTATAAATTTTACAAATTCGATCTGGATCCCATTTAACCACATCAATAGTAACAAAAATGACTTTTTCCTTTTTTACTCGATGTTCACTTTTCTTCGACTTTTGTGCTCCACGATACTCTTCCTATTCTGCATACTCTATCTCTCTCTCTCTCTCTCTCTCTATATATATATATATATATATATATATGTATATGTATATATTCCTTCTCTCTCTCTTGCTCCCTTGCACACAATTTTACCTCTCTTCCCTGTTGTCCCTTGTTATGGAATCTCACCAGCACCTTTCAATGCTTGTTCGGCGAGCTTTAAAAAAGACTTTCAAGTCCGGCCATAAAATAATTAGGCTTTCATGTATTCAGCCCTAGAAGGATCTAAAATTAAAAAATGTGTCTATATTCAAAAACATTTAAACGAATTTGGACGATCCAGGCAGTACCCAAGTCAATAAATACTGTACTTAATATAATAGTATTAGTAATATTAGATTATCTTAAAATAATAATATTATTATTAAATTTATAATTATCTATTATAATTATTAATAATATATAATAATTAGTATATTAATTGTTTATATTTATAGTAATTATTTATGTAATTATTTATATTAATTTATTATCATAATCCACATTAATTCAAACCCATTAAACAATTAATGGAAAAAATTCCATATTCTCATGGACATCAAATCTCGGAACTGGTCGGTAACAATTCTGGCTTCGTTCCATACCTCTCTTAAGACCATAAACATCGAAGCAAATTTGCAGAATGCCAAATACAGCCATAGAAGCAGTTCTGGAAAGAGAGATTGTTATGAAGATGTTGCCATTGAGTTGGCTCAACAACTTGTATAATACATATATGAAGCCAATCATACCTTTCTTGGTATCTGTTATACCATGATGTTAACTTACAGATTTTCCTTCTTTCTTTTTTCCTTTAGATTTTTTAAGGTGAAAAGAAGATTGGATCTTGTATATGAAGGAGGTGTAGAAAATTTAATTTGTTATTCATCTCTTTTATATTTATTTATTTTTTATCATGTATGTTCTTATCTCTTAAAAATATTTATTTATTTTTAGTTTGTGTTGTAAAAGAAATTTTATAAAGGAGAATCTATATAAATTTTTTGTATTTGAGTAATTCAATAAGAGTGAATATTAACTCAAAATTTCTTCATAATATCAGAGCAGGTTGCATAATTCTTGCATTAGAAAAACATGTATTCTCCTTCATCTGAAACTCTCACTAAATCAAACATTATACTATCATTACAAATTATTCATGTTTCCTCTGAAAATTCTGACTTTAAAGTTGGAATAATCCTTATCACAACCAATTATGATATTTGGTCTCAAATTATGGAGATGTATATCACCGAACGTGAGAAATTGGATTACATTATTGGGGATTCTCCTCAACCTGAATCAACTAAACCCTCTTATTCCAAGTGGTATGCTGAAAACCAGAAATTTAAAAGCTGATTATTCACATTAATGACATTAGAAATTATGAAAAGATATCTTCGTACTGAACATCTCTTGAATCTTGAATGCTCTTGCAAAAGCATTCAGTGATAGATCGGATGAAACGTAAATTTTTGCTTTTAACCGACGAGCATTCATAAGTCAGCAGTTTGGTAGATCTCTTCTGATTATTATAGTGAATTGATTGAAATATTCTAAGAATTTGATCATCGAGATAAAGTAAGAATGAAAGATCCTGATGACGTTACTATGTATAAAGCAGCTGTGGAAAAGTGGAGAATTCACATATTTTCGAACGAACTTGATGCTGAGTTTGAACAAATGTGAGGAGAAATTCTTTATATGGATCTGAGTTTGGACCTTGAACGAACATATGAATATGTTTGTCGAGAAGCAAATTGGAAAAAACATCTTGGGGGAACAAACTTCCTTGGAGTCAATTGCATTACTCGCTAACAAAAATAACTCGTCAACTCGGCAAACTACAACTCAAAGCTTTGATATTGGTAATAAACACACAAATTCAACAAAATAATGTACACATTGTGGTATAATAAAGCATACTCAAAACATATGTTATGACCTGATCGAATATCCTGAATGGTGGGATCCTTCTAAAAACCCGAAACGAAAGTCTAAAACTGCATCAGTATCAACAGTTGTATCCGAGCAAACTTTCTCGTCAGATGTTGCTGCTTTACACATATTTTTGGGACCACTAGGTAAGTCTTTTTGTAATTATGCTATTGTTAGGTCATATACATGAATTATTGATTCTGGATTAATTGATCATTATGTCTTTTACTGAGCTAACACGATCCAAACAATCTATTGTATATATAGCTAATGGTACAGAAGCTAGTGTCATTGGTAAATGGTCATTTTCTCTTGATAACTTAAATTTAGAATCTGTTCTAATTATTCATTCTCTAAATCTCAATTTAATATTTGTATCTCAACTAACCACCTCTTTGAATTGTTTAGTAATTTTTTGGCCTGGTTATTATATTTTTAAGGACATCAAGACAAAGAGGGCGATTTGTTCTAGTACTAGAAAAGGAAAGCTTTATTATCTTGACCTCACACCATCTAGCTTAAGTGCTTTGATTTAGTCGAGTTCAGAGAATAGTAGTTTGGTATCCTTGAGTATAGAAAATACTATATGATTATGCCATAAGCACCTTGGACATGCATCATTTGGATATTTGAAGTATTTGTTTCTCAAGTTGTTTTCAAAAATATCTACTTTGAATTTCAAATGTGAAACTTATGAACTGGCAAAAAGCCATCGTGTCTTTTTTCCAATAAGTTTAAATAAAAGTTAAGTACAATTTATGATTATACACTTTGACATTTAGGGACCTACAAAGATTTCGATCTTAAATGGAGCTTGATGGTTTGTTTCCTTTATTGATGATTATAGTTATATGACATGGATATGCTTGATGAAAAGTAAGCAGGTTGTTTGCTCGTTATTCAAGAAATTTATTTGATAGTGCAAACTTTATATAAAAATTTTAGTTCAAGTAATTCAGACAGACAATGGAGGCAAATTCATTAATTATGAATTCACGCAAGTTCCTCTAACTATATGGTGTAATCGATCAAAACACATGCTCTTATTCTCCCTAACAAAACGGGGTTGTAGAAAGAAAAAATTGTCATCTCTTGGAATTTGTATGAGCTATACTATTTGAAGCCAATATGCCTATCCAATATTGGAAAGAGACTTTGTCCTTAGCCTCTTACCTCATAGTATATAGGTCTTGTATTTATTATCTCTTACCATATATGTTCATATCTTTTAGAAATACTTATTTTCTTCCTAGTTTGTATTGTAAACTAGTTTTGTAAAGAAGAGTCTATATAAGTTTTTGTACTTGAGTAATTCAATAAGAATGAATATTGAATCAAAATATTTTTACGAGATAGTATTAGGCTTATGGGATTAGTTTCTCGAGCTGTGTACACTAGTCGAGGAAATATTCTTAGGTATGTATCTCTCGCTTTGATTATATTTGTTCATTTTCTTGTTCTCTGTTTCAGCCTAATTTTACAATTTTCACTTTATGAATACAATTAAGATTCGCAATGGCTATTAATCCACATCAGTCACAAATATAGATGTTATAGACATCACTTGGATCAAGTAATCTCTCTTTGAGAAACCATCAGCACCGTCATCGTTAAGAAATTAAAAAAAAAGAGGAAAACTGGAAATAAGTCAAAAGATAAAGAAATAAAAAATAAAAAGAAAAAGAAGAGTTTGATGTATCAAAAATAGAATATATAAATTTCGACAAGTTGCAAAATACGAAAATATTGAGAGAGAGAAAAATAAAAAGAAAGGAATAAAAATTCAATGGTGAGGAGAGAGAAATCAGTTTACAATTGATGTTATTATTGAAAAGGGCCCGGACTCGTGTCCAACACAACTTTATTTAATGTTTTATTCATGTTATTAAGTCCTTAGTGAAGAAATGGGCTTATATATCACTTTTTCACTAATTTATAAGTTATTTGTCCCAAAATTTACTTTAGAGGCATATATGAGCTACAGGACAAATATTAGGGGCCAAATTTTACCCTTTCCCTTCAAAATATATCACATCTGAAGGATCCCTCGGTTGAGTTGCACTAATCTTGGTGTAGTAGGTTGGAGAAGCCATAGAGTTCTAGTATACCTATTCCTACGAACCTTCCAGAAACCTTCCAAATAATAATAAGATCATTTAAGTACTTGACTGAACTGAAATTGCAATGTCCTTGGCCCCCTGATCTCTTGTAGCCAACAATCAAACCTTAAAAATGATCTGATATGCTTTTATGCAGTTGTATTTATTTCTCAAACTGAGGTATTTAGAGTGAACAATATAAGTGTTTTAGTGTGCTTTTGGATACGTTGATTTATATTTGAAATTTAAATTTGAAATTTATCAATTTAAAAATCCTCCATTTGGATAGTACAAGGATTTGAAATCATACAAATTCATTGTTTGGATACATTTTACTCAATAAATTTAAATTTAGAATAACTACTAAACTCAAATATTTAAAAAAAATATTTAATAAATATTTATTATCATAAAGAAAATAAAACTAAATATAGAAATATGTTTCTTTAAGATAATAATAATAAAATAAAAAATTAAAATAAAAAACTCATTGTCCAAAGTTTACAAAGTATCAAGAAATTAATAATAACTCAATACATTTATATATCAATTAGTAAAAAGCAACTTTAAAGTATCCAAAACTCAAAAAATTTAAATTTTTCAAGCAATAAGGCAATCAAATAGTTAATAAGCGGATGATTTAATGTAGTCTTTTTATGCATATGAAAGCTAGTAAACAATAGTATTAATCTATACTAATCTGCAAAGTTAAACATCTCCATAAAAACTAAGTGAAAAAATATCCATATAATTTGAGAACAAATTCATCAACCTATGAATATTCATCAAACATAAATCTAGGTAGTGTCACTCTTAAGAAGAAATTGGATCCAATCATTCTTTTCATCATCAGGAAGTGACTTGAGCAGATAAAATTCCTCTGGATTACCTTTCATTAGCTTATGAAATGCTGAAAAAATCTCTACTTGATGAAGTCCAGGAATTTGTAAGACTGTGGCATGAATTTCTTCTCCTCTAGGTTGTGGTCTTTCAAGACTCTTTTTACTTCTCAAATATTCTTTAAATGAGTGGGATATCTCCAAAACTACATCGGCTAAGGATCTTTCTTAGCTCTTTTAGTTTTTCCAGAACTTTAAGGAAGCATTCTTAAAGTCTCTTGCTTTTTCAAATTAATATTAAACTGTACTTTGTTCTCTTCTTGATCCATTGCTTCAGCAACATCTTCAAAATTTTATGCACCATCTCCAATGGCTCTATCGCTCCCGCATAATATGACAATATCATCCCAATTCTCTATTAAATTGCTTTGATAGCCATGTACTCTAGGAAATGTCTAAAACAATTTTTTAAAAATGAAGATCAATAAAAAAATAATTAATTAATTAACATTTTTACAACTATATATGATAATTATAAAACTCTAGAGTTCATCTTTTATACTTGTATAAAAAGAATCACAAAGATAAATATATAATAGATGGTTAGTTCAAAAAATAAAAAATAAAAAATAAAAAGACAATATCTATATATAATAGAATCAGAATGTAACAAAACTACCATAAAGAAATAAAGAATTATAAGTAACCATCATATATCTTAACATATTCATTCCATTTCACAATATCATCTATTGTGATAACCACCATCTTCTTATTATTGTCCCATTTAAACTTTATCCTTGTTAGAATATTAGTGATCAGTGAATAATTTCTTTTTCAAGCCTTCATTCTGTTCTTAACATTACTAATCAGCAAGTTGATACCCAATCTCGCATTTAAAGCATATGCTACTGCTTAATAAGCTTGTGGCTTCCATTCTCCTTCACTCTTGTTATCTAATGCTGCTTGATCATACAAAATAGTAGCAAATAAAATATTCATTTCTCTATTCCATGAAACATTTAATCTTGACATTTCCTTTCCTTTGTCGCTCATTTTGAATTGGAAATTGGATGATGATGATTGACCTTGCATATTACCTTCAATAGGTGCAGATGGAAAAGTAAAAAATATGATTGGGGTCATATAATTCTCCTTTTTGACAAAAATAATTGAGCTCAGACCTCTTTACCACTCATTTCTATAATATTTCATCATAAATAAAAATAATATTTAAATAAATCATATTTATCAAATAATAAAAATAAAAATATTAAACATGTTATAAAATCAACAAATAACTTGAATAATATAATACTAAATCAAATAAATATAACAAGTGCTTATAAATAAAATCAACAAGTAAACTTATATAGCTAGTCTAGCTTGATATCCTTCAAACATTTGCATAATTGAAGTATTTTTAAATGCTGTCCATTCATGTGTATTGTCCTTTCAAGTCTTATTTAATTATTCCAGGATTGATCTATGTCGACATAGTGGGCACTAATTGCACTTCACCTTTTTTTTAATAATATAAATCACAATAATTTAGTTTAATTTATAATTTTTATTTACTTAATGTGATATATAATACGTTTATAAAGATATTTTATTTGAAATTACTTTTTAATTAATAAAATAATTTTAGATGAGAAAAAATTGGTATAAATCAAATGAAATATATAGTATTTTTTCTTATAATATACCTTTAATTTTAAATAGATATCTTTTATATAAAACATTTTGCTATTCTTATTTATTAATTAATTAGAATTAAAAAAGAAGAGCAACATAATATATCAAATCCAAGGACCACGAGGATGAGAATTATTATTTACTATCTATTCACTATTTTTATATTTATTTTTTTATAATATCTCCAATTTATTCTAATAATTGTTTATCATTATTTTATTTCTTAATTTTTCAAATTTGTTGTATGTGATAGATCCAAAGGAAATTTCAACTAGTCGTCACGACCGTTATTATTATTTTAATTGTAAATAATAATAAAAATTAAATTTATAACTAAAATTTAATAAAATTTTAATATTTATAGTTATTTATAATATCTTGTATAATAATAAATCAAATATTTTTAAGTCTCTTTTTGGAAAAGTTAATTTTAAGACTTTATTAATTCAATAATATAAAAACTACTTTAAAAAAATCTGTTAATACATTTTTAGTATTATTTAAATTAAAACTATAAAAGCAATTGATATTATTATTTTCTAGGATTAGAAATTATTCTATAATTAAAAAATCTAATCTATTAATTAATATAATATTAAAAATATAATTTAACATGTTATTTTTTAGAATTAGAATCATTATGTAATTAGAAAATTAATTAATTAATTAATATAGTAATAAAATATAATTAAAAATCTATTTTTAGAATGAGAATCATTATTTAACTAAGTATGTAATTTATTTTAATTTATAATTTAATAGAAAAAGTTATAAAATTATATATAAACTTCGATCTCATGTGTCAAAAATAAATATACATGTGAAAATAACAATTTTCAAAATAGTGAAAGTTGTCAAAAATTTTATATCTCAAAATTTAATATATACTAGTAGCTCACCTACACATTGCACGATTGATGCAATATTTTTAATTATAAATAATAATATAAATTGAATTGTGAGTAAAATTTAATAAATTCTTAATATTATAATTATTTATTATATTTAAAAATAATAATAAACTTTCATAAATTCTTTTTAACATTTTAAGATTTTATTGGTTTCAAAATTCTTTTATTAGTGTAATAATATAAAAAAAATCTCAAAAATATTTATTAATTAGTTTATAGTATTATATAAATTACTACTATAAATATAATTAATATTAATATTTTCTAGGATTAAAGATTATTGCATAATTAGACAACAAATCTATTAATTAATAAAAATATTATACTTTAGAATTAGAATCATTGTCTAATTAAAAAACTAATTTGCTAATTAATATAATATTAAAAATATAATTAATATTATGTTTTCTAAGATTATAATTATTATTTAATTAGAAATATAATTAATAAAAAATGATAAAATTACACATAAGCTTGAATCTCATATGTCAAAAATTAGTACGCATTAAAATAAAAATTCAATGTTTGATCAACTGCCATTTCTAGTTTTCAACCCACGGACTTTGCAGAGATGTCATTTAATGGGCTTGAAAATCGCAAAACAGTCATCTTCATTTGAGTCACCATCTAGGTCTATTGTTGCCGAGCTGGTGCTGGAAGAGGAAGATGAAGCTTTTGATTTTCCTTTGGAAGAAGCGGTTTCTGACAATTGTTTGATCAACTGTAAAAAATCCTCTTCTATCTGGGCTGCTGCTAGCTTTGGAATTATGAAGGACTTCTGTGCCAAGAAAGTGGTTTGTTCTTTTGGAGGTGGCAAGAAGCTGTTTTTGGAAAGGAAATTTTGTACCAACTTTAGTGATAATTTATCTTGGTGGTTAAATTTATCCCACCATTTGACTTTGAACCTTCGGGTAAGGATTATTTCTCCATCTGTTGCTTGATTGAAATGGAAATACCAAACACATACCTAGGGGAGAAAAAAGTTTGAACAAAATAGAAGTAATGGGGGAAAACATCTTTCTATTTTGTTTGGTTTATAGTGGGCTTTGAAAAGGTTAAACAGAGGTAGAACTTCTGGAATTATGGTCTCAGGAACATTGCCATAAAAATTCCACCATTGTTTAAACCAATAGAGGATCTTTGAAGTTTGAATTGAGCTTGTATCGAAGTAGAAAAGCCAAGAATGGCTTTGTCCTTCGTTTTGGAGAAGAAAGGTATTAAACCAAGCTTGTTGGTAATCCCAATAGTTGAAGGAAGTGTTTAGGCTTGATGGGTAGGTTCTTTGGAGGGAAGTTGGGAAAGATCTTGAAGAGTGTAAATCCATTCCCCAATCTGTAGGGCGAAGGATTCTTTGTATGGTGCATGTGGAATATGCAGGGTCTTTATGGTCTTTGTGTTTTTTGAAGTGTTTGAACTTTGCAGAACCAGTTACCTCAAAGATAGACTGGTAATAGGATTGAGGCTTTGAAATATTCCAGGGCTTGAAATACCATCCTGGAGGAAAAATCTTTGAAATCAGTTTTGAGGGGCTTTCTGTATAGAATCCTTCCTCAAGAGTCAAAATGTTTTGAAAATTTTGCTTTTCTATATATTCGTTGGATTTAAAAAGTTTTGTTTGTGACAAAACTATTTCTTGAGAGTTGGGTTTTGAAATACTTTTAGAGTTCTGAGATAGGTTTTGAGGGAAAATTTCTATCTCAGGTTTTGAAAAAGGGATAGAAAGTATACCTTTACCCTTGTTGGAGGAGGAGGATGACTTTGGAGAGGCTTCAGGCTGAAGCTGTATCATTTGCTTTGAATATTCTTCAACCTTTTTCAGGAATTCAGGATCTTGCTGGGCAAGTCATTCCTGAATTTGCAATTGTTGTTGGGCCGGATCGGCCTTGCTTTCGTCAATTTCTTCTTGGATGATTTCAGTCCAGGTTCTGATGGGCTTTGAAGAAGAAGGCAAAATTTTCTTCTTTGGACTTTGGACAGGCTTTGAACTTACTGTCGACTTTTTCTTTTTTGCTTTTGATTTTCTTGGCATTTTCACTCCTGTTTTTGAAGAAACACTCTGGTTAGAAAGTCTGGAATTGAATTCGAATCTCCTCTTATGTATTCGATTTCAAAGTAAAAAACATAAAGAATTGCTTGCTATCTGACAAAAATCTGTTTTGAAGCTATGTTTTGAACATCTTTTTGTAAAACTTCTTTAGCAGATTTGCAATCAATCCTTAAAAGAAATTTTTGATTTAAAAGATCGCTTTGAAATTTTGAAATGCACAAAACTATAGAAAGAATTTCTTTTTTGATAGTTGAATAGTTTTTTTGTGTATCATTCCAGTGTGCAGAAGTAAACTGGATAATACACTCTTTGTTGTTTTGAACTTGCTTAAGAATCCCACCACACCCTAGATTTGATGCATCAGTTTCAACAATTTTGAATGCAGATGGATCAGCTAGGTGTAAACATGGTATTTCAGAAACTTGCTTTTTTATGCTTTGGACAATCTTTGTATACTCATCGGTCCATGCAGGGGGGTTTTTCTTTAACCTATCATGAAGGGGCTTTGCAAGACAGTTCAAATTTGGATAAAAATCCATAACATAATTTAAACTACCAAGGAATCTTTGTAATTGTGTTTTTTCTAAAATTTTGTCTGGAAACTTTGAAGTGAATGCTAGAGACCTTTCAATTGGGGTGATAGTTCCCCGGGAGATATAGTGTCCAAGAAATCTAATTTTTGTTTGAAATAAAGATATCTTGGATTTTGAAACTACTAAACCATTTTTTTTAACAACATAGAAAAATGTCTCCAAGTGTTTGAAATGTTGCTCTAGAGAATTTGAAAATATCAACACATCATCAATATAGACAATGCAAAACTTTGAATAAGGATTAAAAATGTCATTCATGATTTTTTGAAATTCAGAAGGAGCATTTTTTAATCCGAATGGCATTACATTCCATTCGTATTGGCCAAATGGAACTGTAAAAGCTGTTTTGTATCTGTCTTTTGGATGAATCTGGATTTGCCAAAATCCTGATTTCATATCAAACTTTGAAAAAATAAAAGCAGAATGAAGCTTTTGAAGAAGATCTTTTTTGTTTGGAATTGGGTACCTAATCCACTTTAGGGCTTTATTCAAAGGTTTGTAATTAATCACCAATCTAGGTGTTCCTCTTTCTATCTCACTATTTTTGTTGACATAGAAAGCTGCACATGACCAGGGGGATCTAGATTTGGTAATCAAACCTTTCTGCTCTAGGTCTTTTATTTCTAATCTACAATGGCTTTCTAGGGTTTCATTCATTTGAATGGGTCTTGCTTTGGTAGGGATTTGTTTATCAAAAAAATCTTTTTCATATGGTAGATCTACCATATATTTTTTTCGTCTCCAAAAAGCATTAGGAAGATCAGAACAAACTTCATTTTCAATCTTCTTTTGCAAATCAGAGATTTTTCTTTAGACGAAATCATTTTGCATTTGATTTTGGATTCTTTTTAAACCCATATCTTGTTTCAAGTGGAAAAGCTGGGTTTGTTTTCCTTTGATCAAAGCATTTATCTCAAAATTATAAATTGAGTGGGCTTTAATAAGATTGAGATTTCTCTTTTTGGGTTTTTCTATAAAAGGGAAAACAATCTTTGAATCTTTAGCTTTAAAAATAATACCAGCAGTAGTTACTTTAAAAGGAGTAATCAAATTGATAAATGGAGTTCCCAAAATAACCGTTTGCTAAAGATCTTTTGTAAGAATAAAAACATTTTTTAAAACAATATTATTATTTAGAATTGCAGCTTCAGTTTTTTCCGCAATCCTAATCTTTGAACTATTGGCTGAAGTAAGCCTTTCTTTAGTTTCTTGATGATACCTTTTAGGAACCAGCTCATAATTGATACAGTTGAGATCTGCTCCTATATCAAATAAAGCAATGGTTTCTATTTGGAAATCACCAGGGAAACTGAGCTTTATTTGGATCAAATATTTTCTTGAGGTAATTTCCTTTAAAACGTTAATGAAGTTTTCTGGAACACTTTCAGAAACTTCAAGATTTTGAAAATCATTTTCCTCTCCAGAATCAGAATCACTATTCTGTTTGAGGATCAGACTTTGGAGCAAAACATAATCATTTTGTTGTTTTTCTTTCAAATCTTTGAGCTTTGTTTTGATAGCTTTGATTTCTTTTTGAAGTTCTTGAACGGTAGGAAGAGGGTTTTTTAGCTTTTTTTCTTTATCCAATATCATAGTAAGATCATAAGTATTCTTACTAGAAGAGGGCACAAGGGTTTCAGTTTTTAAAATTTCTTTCAAAACTTATTTTTGGATTTGGGGATCATTAATATGCTTGACGGCTTCAAGAAGAGTTTCTTGTTGCCTAGTGAGCATATTAATATTCTTTGAAATATCTTCAGAATCTGATTCAGAATAATCTGATGAGGTTTTGATTTCATTAATTTGAAACTCTTCCTCATTATTCGAAAATTCTGATTCAGAGGAATCAACAAGAAGAGCTAAATTTTTTGCTAAAACTTCTTCTTCTATTTGGAGCTCATAGAGTTTTTTGGAAAACTTGCAATACTTTGAAGTATGGCCCTTCTTGCCACATTTATAGCAAGTAATTTTGCTAAAATCTCTTTTGGAATTTTGTTTTACAAATTTAGAAAAGGATGGCTTTTTGTAGAAATTCTCCTTATTTTTGGGAGTCTTTCTATTTTTGAAAAATCGTTTTTTCTTAAAAGATTTGGAAAAATCTTCTTTGCATTTTCCTTTGCAGGTAGAGGAAGGCTCTATGGGATTATACTCAAACTGGTTACAAAAACTACCTAGTTCTTGCATAGTCTTTTTCATTTCCCATTTGAGTTGTCTTTGGAGTTTAAGGTCATGGCATATCTTCAATCCTTATTTCTGGGTAAGGCTTACTAATTCACCATAAGTGTAGAAATCATAAGGGATCTGGCCATTATGGGCTTCTCTTATGGTATTCCTAACTCTTTCACCTAGAATCTTAGGTAAACCAGCTAAGAATTTCTCTTTCCAGAAAGGTTGGCTTGAATCTTCCCTAAGCATGACTCTGGTCAGGAAGGTGTCTTTGTAGTCTTGGAAATTGCTAAGCTTTTTGCAGGTTAGATTGCTAAGGAGCTCAGCATTCTTGTCTTTCAGAAGAGAAGGGTCTCCTATGAAGTGGAGGGAAATCGTTAGGATTAAGGTTTACACAACATCCTCAATTGGATTTCCTAGTTCATCTAAGATGGGGGTCCCTTCTATTGTGGTTTGGATGGCACTTAGGATTTGGAGCTGTTGTGCTTGTGTAAGATGGTAATCTCACCATCCTTTAAGCTAGCCAGAAAATCCAGCTATAAGGAGCTCAGCAATGGCTCTATCAGAGGTACCGCTTTGGGTTTTATAAGCATTGGCTGCCATGGTCATCTGTTGTAAGAGACCAAAAATATTGTATTCTGACATACCATCTATATTCCATTCATAGACGGAGGAGGCATTGAATCTAGATTGGGTTAGGATATTGTTCCTATTTTCTATTCCTAGATCTGGGGCAGTCTTCCTAGGAGTATGCCAAGTCAATCTAGGGGCTTGCCATCCCAATCTATTGCTATTGGCGGGTTTGTCAATGACACCTTCAAGCTATGAATCATTGGATTCATCGCTTTGGGCTTGATCTATTGTACTGATATTCCTGCTACTTTGAGGAGTATCTGGCACTAGGTTTTTGGAAGACTCAGAAGTTGCTAATTTGCTAAGCTGTTCTCTGACTGCTCTAGCAAACTCAGTTTGCTTTTGAAATTGATCTTGGCTAGGCTTTGAGATTTGGTAGGGTTTGAAGACTGGATTTTTGAGCTTTTCCAATTGGCTTGTCTTTTTTGGATGTTCAGTGTTGGGGATTGGAGAGGTGAAGACTATAGGAGGTTTTTGGATCTAGCTTTCTATCCTAACAAGCTGCTTCCCTGTTGTGTTAAGATAGGTATTCGAGAAATTGTTCTGCTGAACAATGTTCTTGACGTTCTTTTCAAGATCTTCTCCTACCAATTTGTAAGGTGTAGCCTCTATCTCATTCTCTCCATAAGGAATGGTTATCTTCCTAAGGGGAGGATGTTCGGACTGGATGGTTAGGTTTTCTCCAACCTTCCACTCTGGAGCCTTGTTTCTTACAGTGACAAGACTAATAAGCTTTTCTTTGAAAGGTTAAAGAATACTATTTTCTTTGCAATGAATTTGAAACCAATCAAAAAATTTGATTTGGACTTTGTTTTGAATGCAAAATTGATAGTATCTTTCTTGAATACTGTCTTTTTCTTGTAAAAAATTCTTAAAAAACCAAAGTTTTTTAGAATGGTTTTTCTTTGAATAGAAATCTTCATGTAAAAGCTTTTTATCAATTTGAAAATCTTTTGAAATCATGTTGATCTCTGCTTCTAGATTTTGTGTTATTGCAGATGGTGATGGTGAATAGGGGGTAGAGACGATCTCTATATCCTCATCTTCTTTCTTTGGTTCATTGTAGATTGGTCTAGGGATATTGCTTTGGTAATCAACATTCTGTAGTATATTGTTTGAGCTTGGTATATCAGATGTTGAAAATCTGGGTTGTGTTTGAGATGGAGTTGGTTCTTTGTAAGGAGCATAAATAATAGAAGGTATTTTTGATACCCTTCCTATATCTATGGTCGATGTTGAAGAATCATCATCAGAAAATCTAGAAGAGGTTGATTTCCTATTGAATGTAAGCTTTACTTTTCCATCTGGGAATTGGGTTATATTTTTGAGATTTGTATTTAGTTCTGTTTGCTTTGGGGATTCAGGTTGAGTTGCACCTTCAAGGATCCATTCTTCTGGAAGAGTGATGTCTTTCCATTGAATAGTTTTTGGAATTGTTGTGTTGGATTTGGAGAGATCTGTTTGTAGGAATAAGGTTTCTCCTTTTGGTGAATGGAGCTTGTGTTTTGAACCAAAAGCAGAAATCATGGCTTTGTAATGTATTTTGAAAATCAATGCTATCGGAATAGATCCTTCAAGCATTTTGTAGTTATGTGTCTTTATTTGAAGAACAATGCTCTTTAAAATATTTTTATCATTTAATGAAATTGTAATGTTTGGAAAACAATTGAAAGAAATTGGTCCTTTATTGAGGCTCGACTCAACAGTACCTAATAAAGAATCATAAAAATTTGTAAACCTGGCATCTCTAAGGACTACTAAGATGGAAGTATCTAAACCTTCTCTGGTAAGGGGCTTTATTCCTACCTAGACAAGGCCTAAATGAATATACTTATAATCTTTTTCTTTATACTTTTGGAGGGTCTTTGGATTTAAAAGATAAATTTCTTCAAAAGGCTTTGAAATCTAGATATCTCTTTCTTCAGTTTTGATAGTAAAATTAGTTTTGAAAAGATGAAACTTTGAATACTCATAAATTTGTTTCTTTTGAACTTTGGGTATTTCCCAATCATCAATATGCTTTGTAAAATCTTCAATAGTGATCTCTTCACTATTTACTAAACCTTTGTACCTTGAGGACTCAGAGGTAGAAGAGTTTGAAAAAGAAGAAGATCTACAGAAAAATGGTTCTAAATTCATTTTAAAATAAACCAAAATAACTTTCTAAACAAACATGAACCAAGCCACCAGTTTTACTGCTCTTACACCTGACGGGACTTACTACTGTACATAAATGAACAGTGCTTGTTTATCAGTAATATGATGCAGATTAAAATGAGTTTAAAATCTTTTTTATGCAGATGATGCTTCTTTCCCGGAACCCAATATGAGAAGATCTTGAAAAGAATATCAAGAACATTGTTCAGCAGAATAATTTCTCGAATACCTATCTTAACACAATAGGGAAGCAGCTTGTTAGGATAGAAAGCCAGATCCAAAAACCTCCTATAGTCTTCACCTCTCCAATCCCCAACACTGAACATCCAAAAGAGACAAGCCAATCGGAAAAGCTCAAAAATCCGGTCTTCAAACCCTACCAAATCTCAAAGCCTAGCCAAGATCAATTTCAAAAGCAAACTGAGTTTGTTAGAGCAGTCAGAGAACAGCTTAGCAAATTAGCAACTTCTGAGTCTTCCAAAAACCTAGTGCCAGATACTCCTCAAAGCAGCAGGAATATCAGTACAATAGATCAAGCCCAAAGCGATGAATCCAATGATTCAGAGCTTGAAAGTGTCATTGACAAACTCGCCAACATCAATAGATTGGGATGGCAAGCCCCTAGATTGACCTAGCATACTCCTAGGAATACTGCCCCAGATCTAGGAATAGAAAATAGGAACAATATCCTAACCCAATCTAGATTCAATGCCTCCTCCATCTATGAATGAAATATAGATGGTATGTCAGAATACAATATTCTTGGTCTCTTACAACAGATGACCATGGCAGCCAATACTTACAAAACCCAAAGCGGTACCTCTGATAGAGCCATTGCTGAGCTCCTTATAGCTGGATTTTCTGGCCAGCTTAAAGGATGGTGGGATTACCATCTCACACAAGCACAATAGCTCCAAATCCTAGGTGCCATCCAAACCACAATAGAAGGGACCCCCATCTTAGATGAACTAGGAAATCCAATTGAGGATGCTGTGTCAACCTTAATCCTAACGATTTCCCTCCACTTCATAGGAGACCCTTCTCTTCTGAAAGACAAGAATGCTGAGCTCCTTAGCAATCTAACCTGCAAAAAGCTTAGCAATTTCCAAGCCCACAAAGACACCTTCCTGACCAGAGTCATGCTTAGGGAAGATTCAAGCCAACCTTTCTGGAAAGAGAAATTCTTAGCTG
Source organism: Ricinus communis (assembly GCF_019578655.1). NCBI lineage: Eukaryota > Viridiplantae > Streptophyta > Magnoliopsida > Malpighiales > Euphorbiaceae > Ricinus > Ricinus communis. The sequence goes on along the minus strand of NC_063256.1, from coordinate 31,124,484 downwards.
GTTTACCTAAGATTCTAGGTGAAAGAGTTAGGAATACCATAAGAGAAGCCCATAATGGCCAGATCCCTTATGATTTCTACACTTATGGTGAATTAGTAAGCCTTACCCAGAAATAAGGATTGAAGATATGCCATGACCTTAAACTCCAAAGACAACTCAAATGGGAAATGAAAAAGACTAGGCAACAACTAGGTAGTTTTTGTAACCAGTTTGAGTATAATCCCATAGAGCCTTCCTCTACCTGCAAAGAAAAATGCAAAGAAGATTTTTCCAAATCTTTTAAGAAAAAATGATTTTTCAAAAATAGAAAGACTCCCAAAAACAAGGAGAATTTCTACAAAAAGCCATCCTCTTCTAAATTTGCAAAACAAAATTCCAAAAGAGATTTTAGCAAAATTACTTGCTATAAATGTGGCAAGAAGGGCCATACTTCAAAGTATTGCAAATTTTCCAAAAAACTCCATGAGCTCCAAATAGAAGAGGAAGTTTTAGCAAAAATTTCAGCTCTTCTTGTTGATTCCTCTGAATCAGAATTTTCAAATAATGGCAAGAAGGGCCATACTTCAAAGTATTGCAAATTTTCCAAAAAACTCCATGAGCTCCAAATAGAAGAGGAAGTTTTAGCAAAAATTTCAGCTCTTCTTGTTGATTCCTCTGAATCAGAATTTTCAAATAATGAGGAAGAGTTTCAAATTGATGAAATCAAAACCTAATCTGATTATTCTGAATCAGATTCTGAAGATATTTCAAAGAATATTAATATGCTCACTAGGCAATAAGAAGCTCTTCTTGAAGCCGTCAAGCATATTAATGATCCCCAAATCCAAAAATAAGTTTTGAAAGAAATTTTAAAAACTGAAACCCTTGTCCCCTCTTCCAGTAAGAATACTTATGATCTTATTATGATATTGGATAAAGGGAAAGAGCTAAAAAACCCTCTTCCTACCGTTCAAGAACTTTAAAAAGAAATCAAAGCTATCAAAACAGAGCTCAAAGATTTGAAAGAAAAACAACAAAATGATATGGGTTTTGCTCCAAAGTCTGATCCTCAAACAGAATAGTGATTCTGATTCTGGAGAGGAAAATGATTTTCAAAATCTTGAAGTTTCTGAAAGTGTTCCAGAAAACTTCATTAACGTTTTAAAGGAAATTACCTCAAGAAAATATTTGATCCAAATAAAGCTCATTTTCCCTGGTGATTTCCAAATAGAAACCATCGCTTTATTTGATACAGGAGCAGACCTCAACTGTATCAATTATGAGCTGGTTCCTAAAAGGTATCATCAAGAAACTAAAGAGAGGCTTACTTCAGCCAATAGTTCAAAGATTAGGATTGCGGGAAAAACTGAAGCTGCAATTCTAAATAATAATATTGCTTTAAAAAATATTTTTATTCTTACAAAAGATCTTCAGCAAACGGTTATTTTGGAAACTCCATTTATCAATTTGATTACTAATTTTAAAGTAACTACTGCTGGTATTATTTTTAAAGCTAAAGATTCAAAGATTGTTTTTCCTTTTATAGAAAAACCCAAAAAGAGAAATCTCAATCTTATTAAAGCCCACTCAATATATAATTTTGAGATAAATGCTTTGATCAAAGGAAAATAAACCCAGCTTTTCCACTTGAAACAAGATATAGGTTTAAAAAGAATCCAGAATCAAATGCAAAATGATTTCGTCCAAAGAAAAATCTCTGATTTGCAAAAGAAGATTGAAAATGAAGTTTGTTCTGATCTTCCTAATGCTTTTTGGAGACGAAAACAACATATAGTAGATCTACCATATGAACAAGATTTTTCTGATAAACAAATCCCTACCAAAGCAAGACCTATTCAAATGAATGAAACCCTAGAAAGCCATTGTAGATTAGAAATAAAAGACCTAGAGCAGAAATGTTTGATTACCAAATCTAGATCCCCCTGGTCATGTGCAGCTTTCTATGTCAACAAAAATAGTGAGATAGAAAGAGGAACACCTAGATTGGTGATTAATTACAAACCTTTGAATAAAGCCCTAAAGTGGATTAGGTACCCAATTCCAAACAAAAAAGATCTTCTTCAAAAGCTTCATTCTGCTTTTATTTTTTCAAAGTTTGATATGAAATCAGGATTTTGGCAAATCCAGATTCATCCAAAAGATAGATACAAAACAGCTTTTACAGTTCCATTTGGCCAATACGAATGGAATGTAATGCCATTCAGATTAAAAAATGCTCCTTCTGAATTTCAAAAAATCATGAATGACATTTTTAATCCTTATTCAAAGTTTTGCATTGTCTATATTGATGATGTGTTGATATTTTCAAATTCTCTAGAGCAACATTTCAAACACTTGGAGACATTTTTCTATATTGTTAAAAAAAATGGTTTAGTAGTTTCAAAATCCAAGATATCTTTATTTCAAACAAAAATTAGGTTTCTTGGACACTATATCTCCCGGGGAACTATCACCCCAATTGAAAGGTCTCTAGCATTCACTTCAAAGTTTTCAGACAAAATTTTGGAAAAAACACAATTACAAAGATTCCTTGGTAGTTTAAATTATGTTATGGATTTTTATCCAAATTTGAACTGTCTTGCAAAGCCCCTTCATGATAGGTTAAAGAAAAATCCCCCTGCATGGACCGATGAGCATACAAAGATTGTCCAAAGCATAAAAAAGCAAGTTTCTGAAATACCATGTTTACACCTAGCTGATCCATCTGCATTCAAAATTGTTGAAACTGATGCATCAAATCTAGGGTGTGGTGGGATTCTTAAGCAAGTTCAAAACAACAAAGAGTGTATTATCCAGTTTACTTCTGCACACTGGAATGATACACAAAAAAACTATTCAACTATCAAAAAAGAAATTCTTTCGATAGTTTTGTGCATTTCAAAATTTCAAAGTGATCTTTTAAATCAAAAATTTCTTTTAAGGATTGATTGCAAATCTGCTAAAGAAGTTTTACAAAAAGATGTTCAAAAGATAGCTTCAAAACAGATTTTTGCCAGATGGCAAGCAATTCTTTCTGTTTTTGACTTTGAAATCGAATACATAAGAGGAGATTCGAATTCAATTCTAGACTTTCTAACCAGAGAGTTTCTTCAAAAACAGGAGTGAAAATGCCAAGAAAATCAAAAGCAAAAGAGGAAAAGTCGACAGCAAGTTCAAAGCCTGTCCAAAGTCCAAAGAAGGAAATTTTGCCTTTTTCTTCAAAGCCCATCAGAACCTGGACTGAAATCATCTAGGAAGAAATTGACCAAAGCAAGGCTGATCCGGCCCAACAACAATTGCAAATTCAGGAATGGCTTGCCCAGCAAGATCCTGAATTCCTGAAAAGGGTTGAAGAATATTCAAAGCAAATGATACAGCTTTAGCCTGAAGCCTCTCCAAAGTCATCCTCCTCCTCCAACAAGGGTAAAGGTATACTTTCTATCCCTTTCTCAAAACCTGAGATAGAAATTTTTCCTCAAAACCTATCTCAGAACTCTAAAAATATTTCAAAACCCAACTCTCAAGAAATAGTTTTGTCACAAACAAAACTTTTTAAATCCAACGAATATATAGAAAAGCAAAATTTTCAAAACATTTTGACTCTTGAGGAAGGATTCTGTACAGAAAGCCCCTCAAAACTGATTTCAAAGATTTTCCCTCTAGGATGGTATTTCAAGCCCTGGAATATTTCAAAGCCTCAATCCTATTACCAGTCTATCCTTAAGGTAACTGGTTCTGCAAAGTTCAAACACTTCAAAAAACACAAAGACCATAAAGACCCTGCATATTCCACATGCACCATACAAAGAATCCTTCACCCTACAGATTGGGGAATAGATTTACACTCTTCAAGATCTTTCCCAACTTCCCTCCAAAGAACCTACCCATCAAGCCTAAACACTTCCTTCAACTATTGGGATTACCAACAAGCTTGGTTTAATACCTTTCTTTTCCAAAACGAAGGACAAAGCCATTCTTGGCTTTTCTACTTCGATACATGCTCAATTCAAACTTCAAAGATCCCCTATTGGTTTAAACAATGGTGGAATTTTTATGGCAATGTTCCTGAGACCATAATTCCAGAAGTTCTACCTCTGTTTAACCTTTTCAAAGCCCACTACAAACCAAACAAAATAGAAAGACGTTTTCCCCCATTACTTCTATTTTGTTCAAACTTTTTTCTCCCCTGGGTATGTGTTTGGTATTTCCATTTCAATCAAGCAACAGATGGAGAAATAATCCGCAACACGAAGGTTCAAAGTCAAATGGTAGGATAAATTTAACCACCAAGATAAATTATCCCTAAAGTTGGTACAAAATTTCCTTTCCAAAAATAGCTTCTTGCCGCCTCCAAAAGAACAAACCACTTTCTTGGCACATAAGTCCTTCATAATTCCAAAGCTAGCAGCAGCCCAGACAGAAGAGGATTTCTTACAGTTGATCAAACAATTGTCAGAAACCGCTTCTTCCAAAGGAAAATCAAAAGCTTCATCTTCCTCTTCCAGTACCAGCTCGGCAGCAATAGACCTAGATGGTGACTCAAATGAAGATGACTGTTTTGGGATTTTCAAGCCCATTAAATGACATCTCTGTAAAGCCCGTGGGTTGAAAACCAGAAATGGCAGCCCAAAAATATTTTGTAATGAGCCAAAAGGCCCAAAAAAAAGAGTCATATAAAGAAAAAAGAAAGAAGACAAAAAGAAAAGCAAAAGATTCTTTTTCAAAGGCATGGCCGACAACTTTCTCAAAAGGCGTAAAGCATCTTACTTCATTATCACAAGACTACAAGAACAAGTGGAGCCCTCTTTATTCCACTAAGAAGAGTATCCAAAGCTTGAAGGAGAGCATCCAAAGCTTGAAGACCTCTATAAATAGAGGAGTTCCCCTTAGAATAAGACATACTGAAAAATACGAAGAAGAAGCTCTTGTATTCTTCAAGTCGCACAAAGAAGAAGAAATATAGTAAGAAAAGAGAGAGTATAGAGTGAGAGAGATAGTGAGAGAAACACCTTCCTCTTATATTCCTATCCTCCTCTTGTAAGTTATATTTCTCTAGTTTAAAGCTTTCATTTCAAAGCTTGTATATCTGTTCAAAGTTTTTGTTCAAAGTTTGTATCTATCAATAAAGATTATCTTCTTATCTACCATTTTAAGATTTAACAAGCGTATGCTCTGTGCTTGCCTCGTCTGAGGATCCTGCACACCAGAAACTTGTTGATCTGTTTCTGTGTTTTTAACAAGCGTATGCTCTGTGCTTGCCTCGTCTGAGGATCTTGCACACCAGAAACTTGTTGATCTGTTTTAAAACATATCAAAAATTAAATAATTCATATTAAATCATTTTTATATGATTAATATTTTTATATTCATAATAAATAATCATGTTTTAAATCATAATTAATAGTTTATAAAGAAAAGATTTTAGAATTTATATTAGAGAAATTCAAATTCTAACACCCATTTCTAAAATAGTTTCTATAAAAATTTATGAGAATAATTACAATCAAGTTAAATAACTTTTTAGCATTTTTAGCAAATCATATGTTGACAAAAAGTTATTTATTTAATTAAAAATAATAATTTAACCTATATAAGATATATTTAAAATTAAATTATATATTCTTAACATGCTAACAACAATACTTAATAAAATCTTATGAAATAATTACCATTAGATTTTACCAAATAAATAAATAAGTTGTTGAGAATTGAATAACTATTTTTTAACAGTTAAATCAAAAAATAATGCTCTATGAATCAATTTGATCCGGATCAGTAGAGATATAAATGTATATTTTGATATTTTATTTTTATATCTAGTTTTGATTATATATTTTCTCCTTTTTATGTCCTTAATTAAAAATTTGAATTTTAATATCTTTCTTAATTAAAACAAATTTTGACTCTCTTCATTAAAGAAAATCTTAACTCTCTTTCTTCATTGAAACTTGTATCTTGAAATTAATTTTTTTAGATTATTAAGTTGAACAATCTTAATAAGTACTTTGAAAATATGAGAGATAATAACTTCCACTCCATTTCTTCATTGGATATTGATACAATCCTATGTTAGTTTTAAATAAAAAAAATAATTTTTATTGGATGATAAATATATTTATCTCATATTATGTTCATTGGATAGTGATACAAAATTGGCCTTTACTATATCACATCTTTAACAAATCTCCAATTGATATATAACTGTATAAGAAATTAAGGCTTAATATATAATAGCATTTCAATAGCAATTTAATTTCATTTTATATAATCAACATCTACTTAATTTTTAATTATTATAATATACATGTTTTTTAATTTTATATTTGTATTTATTAATTTAAGTATAATGTGGAACCATTGTGAATTAAATATAAATTATAAACTATCATATAACAAGATAGTTCAATTAATTAAAATAAAAATTAAATTGATAGTTAAATTCATTAAAGTTAGAATATTCACTTTGATTTTAAAAAATAAAAGGATAGTTCATTTGATCAAAATAAGAGTTAATTTGATAGTTCAATTAAATAAAATAAAAATATTTGGTTCGATCAAAACAAATAAAATTGTAAGAGTATAGTTCAATTGATAAGAATAAAAAAATTCGGTTTGATTCGAAAAACATTACAAAAAGATAGTTCAAAGATCAAATTAAGAGCTAATTTAATTGTTCAATTGAACAAAGGAAGAATGTTCAGTTTGATAAAAAAAATTTGGATTTCTTATGCTATAAACTTATTAAACAAGCATGACTTTGGATTCCTATTGCATAAATTGCACAATCATGCACCAATCTGTGATTAGGTTTGTGTAATATCTTGAACTCTAATTTTATTTTATTTTATTTTATTTTTTTAATTATTTCTAAGCATTTATATTTTAGTCATATTGTTTGGAAAATTCTAAAAATTCACAATTAATTTAATGTTGGGTGAGGAAAATTTTTGGAGTTAAATTATTCTAATTTTCCCTCCTTTTTTACTTGTACATGGAGCATTATTTGAGTAAGATTATATTTCTAATTAAGCATATACCAATAAATATTTATTATTATTATTGATCTGGATCAAATTGATTCAAATAACACTGCTCTAAATCAAATGCCTATTTATGTGGCATTTTTACTTTCGATGTTTTTTTATTCTTGAGATGAGAATGTTTTAATTATAAGGACAATGCTAAATATAGAGTTCTAGAAGCACGCAATTAATGTTAGGTTAAAAATTTAGGAAGAAAATCATTACCAATAAATTCAAAACCAATCATGTATAATCACTAAGAATTAATAATTTAATATTTATACGGAAATGTACCTGAATCCATAATAATTAATTTCTCTCTAAAGACGTGTGGTTAGCCTTTTAGATAAACACGTATTTAGCAAAGAGCCATTTAATTTTTTCTATATTTTCTAATTGATGATGGGATGCCATTTTAAAATAAAATCCTATTCGTGACCTGGGGACCATAACCTCTATATATATATATAAAGATAACAAAATCCTAATGTTATCTTTAGGTATTTCTATTAGCCCATCATAAAAATAAAAATTACTTTTAGGTCTCTACACATTAAAGGCCCACATCCTATCAGACACATTAGAGCCAAATTATATAAACCTTATTAGATGATTTTTAATTGGGCTCAACCATATATGACAGTCTGCAATATATAATTATTGATATATAAACCCAATGTTGGATTAATGATCCAACAATCTCCCACTTGGACTATATGTATATCCTTATAATTATGCATTGGCAAAATAACTGTATGAGCTCAACTTTTGTGGCATATCTAAAATGTGTCTATAACCAATTCGGTCTATTAACTATACCAACATAGGATCAAGGCGGCTTTTGTTACATCTTTTGTAACTTGACTTATCAATGGTCATGTATGTTGACATAATTGAATGACATGGATCAAGATGTGGATGTGTAGCATGGAAATTTTATGTTATGTGATCTTAACATGTCTATTTCTAATTGGTCCATTCTTAAACCTTAGTGAGATCAAACCATACTAAAATCAAAGTGTGAATAAATTAGAACTTTATTTATGTAGGAGACAACCTCAAAATACTATAACTGAAATAACTAAAAGTATGTCTATAATATATAAGCATCTAAAGTTACAAACTCCGTTAATATAATCAAATGACATGACACTCATACGAGCAGTGTGCTCATGAAATATCTTGGGTGGTAATCCTTCAGTAAGCGGATCCGCAATCATGGAGTTTGTTCTGATGTATAAACAACTATTCACTCTTAACTATTTCTTTAACAACTAGGAATTCAAAGTCTATATGCTTCGACTTTGTCGAGCTCCTATTGTTATTAGAATACAAAACTGCTTATCTATTGCTAAAAAATAACTTGTGGTCTCTCCACACTGTCCACTATGCATAGCCTTGTGACAAAATTTCGTAGCCATATCTCGTGATTCAACGCTTCATAACATGCTATGAACTCTGCTATCATAGTAAAGAGGCTATAAGAGACTATTTAGAAAGGCTATAAGACACTATTTAGAAGTCTTCCAGGAGATAGCACCTCCAACTAGCAAATAAATATAGCCCGAAGTGAATTTCATACTGTCTTGGCATCCAACAAAATCGAAGTTAGTATACCTAATGATCTCAATCTTATCCGACCTCCGATATGTGAGCATGGAAGTCTTTTATTCTTTATAAGTTTCGTAAGACCCATTTGGCTAGTTTTCAATGGTCGATTTCTAGATTACTTAAGTATATGCCTAACATCCCAGTAATATATGAAATATCAAGTCGCGTACAAACCTAAGCATACATTAGATTCCCTACCACTGAAGCATATGGAATCTTCTGCATTTCCTTTTTCTCAAGATCATTCTTAAGGCACTGATTGAGACTAAACTTGTCTCTTTTAGCCATAGGGGTATCACCTGGTTTGCAATCTTGCATGCCATATCTCTTAAGAACTTTTTCGATATAGCTCTATTATGATAATCTAAGAATACTCCGAGTGTGATCCCCATGTATTTTTATGCCTAATATAAAAGAGGCATCACTAAGATCTTTCATCTTAAAATTCTTAGCTATAAATCTCTTGGTTTCGTGCAATAAGCCTATATCGTTGTTGCAAGCAAGATGTCATCGACATATAAACCAAAAGAATGTATTTACTCCCACGAAACTTATAGTATATGCAGTCATCAACCAAATTCAAACCGAACGAGATGATCACTTGATGAAACTTGAAATATAATTATCGAGATGCTTGCTTGAGCTCGTATATGGATTTTTTAAGTTTGCAAACCATATTCTTTGGGTCTCCAAACACAAAGTCTTCTGGTTGCACTATATAAATCATCTCATCAATGTTACCATTAAGAAACGTCGTCTTCATATACAAATCATCTCATCAACTAATACCATTATAATCCTGAAAGAGTCTTTCAAAGATACTGGAGAGAAATTCTCTTTATAGTATTTATAGTTGATGCCTTCTTTTTGTGTAAATCCCTTTGCAACTAGGCAAGCCTTATGTCTCTCCATGTTGCCTCTTGAACCCCTCTTGGACTTAAATATCCATTTGTAACCAATGGGTTTCGCTCCTTCTCGCAACAGGACAAGGTCTCACACGTCATTGTCCTTCATCTCTTCATTCATGGCATCAATCCATTTTTGAGAGTTAGAACTTTCCATGGCTTGAAGGAAGTTGATTAGATCATCTTCTACCACTCCTATGCCTGCCTCATGTTCTTGGAGAAATACAATATAGTCATCTGGCACTACACTTCTCCTCTCTCTAGTGGATGCTTGAGGTGCTTGAGTTTGTTCTTCTGGAATAGTTTCTTGAAAGGGAGGTTCTCCAATATTGTCTTGATCTGTTGTGTCTTGAACAAAGTCAAGAATAGGATCCTAATTAATGCCAATAACACTTGTGGGAACATCAATATATTCCTCTTAAAAAATAAAGTCCTTAATCAGATCCCCCGCAAACTCAAAATCCTCAAATAACCAGGCATTTGTTGTCTCGAAAATTGACTTAGTTGTGGGATTATAAAATTTCTACACCTTATGTCTTTTAGAATATCTAATAAAATAGTAACTCACCGTTTTTCCAGTCCAATTTCTTTTCATTAGGCTTATAAGCCTTTGTCTTAGCTAGACACCCCCAAACATGGAGTTGCTTTAAACTAGGCTTCTTGCCTGTCCAAAGTTCATAAGGAGTTTTGGCAGTTGCTTTAATTGAAACTCTATTAATGATATATGCTGCAATTTTAAGTGCTCCCTAGAGTGATTCTAGCAAGGTAGAATGACTAATCATACTCTGCACCCGGTCTTTAAGCGTTATGTTTCATCTTTCAGCTACACCATTTATGATGGGCGAACCCGGCAGGGTGTATAGTTGGACGATACCGCATTCCTCTAGAAATTTAGCAAATAATCCTAGATGTTGTTCACTTGAATCGTCATATCTGCCATAGTATTCACCATCACGATCAAATCTGACACTTTTGATTCTTTTGTTGAGTCGATTCTCAACTTCGGCCTTATATTGTTTGAACACATTCAAAGACTGTGACTTTTCATGAATGAGATATATGTAGCCATATCTAGAAAAATCTTCTATGAACATTATAAAATATTGTTAGCCATTCCAAGAAACTATAGGGGATAGTCCACAAATATCTATATGTATCAGTTCTAAGACATCTAGAGTCTTGTTGGCTTCAAATCTCCTTTTATTGGTTTGTTTTCCCTTTATGCAGTTAACATAAATATCAAAGTCTGTGAAATCTAAAGGATCTACAATTTTGTCTAACACAAGTCTTTCCATTCTCCGTCTAAAGATACAACCTAATCTCTTGTGCCATAATACAATTGAATTCTCATTGGTTAATTTTCATTTAGTACCTCATATACTTAATTGCAAAGATTCATTAAATGAAGCAAGCGTATCAATTAAATAAAGATTATCATATCCTGCCAAGGAACCGGGACCAACGAATTTTGAATCTTGAAACAAATTGAATTTTCCATTTCCGAATGAACAAGAATAACCTGATTTGTCCAAAGAAGAAATAAAAACGAAATTCCGTCTAAAAGATGGTACGAGAAATATTTCATTAAAATCTAAATAAAATCCAGTCCTTAATAATAATCTAAAAGTTCCAATTGCTTCAACTTAAACTGTTTTGTCGTCACCCACATAGATGTATCTTTCACCATCACTTGACCTTTAGCAATTCAAGTAATCCTGCATAGACACACTAATGTGAGTTGTTGCACTAGAATCTATCCACCATGTCTGTCTAGGAACCGCAGTTAGATTAACCTCCGAACAAACCAAATTAAGAAGCATAACTTTCTTAGCACGCCATACGTGATAATTTGTGTATTGCTTCTTCTTATGCCCTTCAGCTCCATAAAAGAAACAACTAGTACCTTTTAGTGTATTTGATTTCTTTTGTTATTTCTTTTAAGATATTGTATTTGCAGCTTCCTTATCCTTTTTCCTTTTCTTTCCCTGGCCCTTGTCTTTGAAGGTTGAGACCAGGTGAGCACGCTTCGTTCTATCCTGCTTCAACCTTTCTTCTTCCTGAACATAGTGTGAGATGAGCTCATTCAGAGACCAAGTCTCTTTCTGACAATTATAGCTCACCTTAAACTGGCTAAACTATGTTAGAAGTGATATCAAAACCAGATACACTAGCAAGTTCTCAAAGAGTTCTAGCTTAAGTGGTTTCAATTTTGAAGCAAGATGAGACATCTCCATGATGTACTCTTTGATATTGCCTTTACTCTTGTACCTCACTTGAAATTAAACTTGTCAAGAGCGTAACAATTTTAGCCTTTTCGTTCTTGACAAATCTCTTTTTAGTGTTCGCAAGGAATCCTTAGCTGTTTTTATCTATTCAGATATTGTGCCCCTGAATGCTTCTGGAATGACCTTCTTCATGATCATCATAAACATGTGATTTGATCTCTCCTACCTTTCAACATTCCTCTTTTGATAAGAGGTATTGTCATCCGTAAGAGGTACAAGAGGATCAATCTTTAACGCAAGGTCGAGATCCATGACTTCAAGAATTATTAATAAATTTTCTTTCCATGATTTGAAGTTAGTGCTATTCAGCATAAGAATAGAGTTGATGTTGGCAGTGATAAGGATTACTCATAGCTGAATCGAGAACAACAAACAAAACAAGCTCACGTAAGTATCAAAACAATAATAAATTCAATTAAGGTATAACCATCTCAAGATATCAAGATTCTATTAATATCGGGATTCTATTAATATTTTGTCTTTGGACAAAATTATTAACTTTTGAGTGATATCTTGGTGTAGTAATAAAACAGTGATGATAAAGAACATATCAAATAATAAATTCTCCTTTCGGTCGATTTATTATTTACATGTAAAACCAAATAATCATCACGCATTTATTATCACAGGTTCACAAGTAATTATGTCAAACATTGACTTTTCTTTGGACCGATAAATATTTATATAAGTTACATACACACAACCGATTATATTTTGAAATAAAATTAATTTCCACAAGAGAGGTCACTTTAGTGACATGTTGTTTCAATTAATTCATCTCAAAATATATATAATAAAATTACCAATATTTGAAATTAAAATTGCATCAAACTTGATGGTCAAAATCAAAAAGAAAAACATCGGTTTGACTGGGTCAACTCTAACCCTACTCAATTATCTACAAATCCAAAATTAAAATAAAATATAATAACTCATCTATATGCCTCATAAACCTTTTAATTATTTTGGGCTTTTAATATGTCTAGGGTTTATTATTTTAAAATATAGTTTAAATTAATATTTGGTAATTGTCTTATTAAAATATATATTATTATTGCTTAAAAAATGTGTCTATCGTGACTGAATTTTTTAAAGAAAAAACCAATAATATTAACAAGAATTAAAAATAGTGGCTAATAAACCCTTATTACGCGAAAGAAAGAGAGAAAACAAATTCACTTTAGCCAGTACAGATTATGAGCATGTCCTGATAAATTGAAACCACCTCTTTTTTCTAACGACAATGGCTACTGCCATTGAAAGAAACAGTCCTCACGCTACCTTTCTTTCTTCTTTTTTTTTTTAAATATTGGCTACAGCCACTCACCAGAAAAGGAATTGTAACTCCTTTTTTTTTTTTTTTCTATATATTAACCAAACTTATTGCTAAGAGTATGCAGAATTCACAATCAATTCATACATACATTCAAAATTGTTTTAATTCCAAATAAAATAAAAATAAAAATAATTTAAGAACACCCAAACAATCAAAAAGAATTATTTTAATTTTTAATGATCAACATGAAAGGTGGCTCTCATATCACTTGTTAGGATAAAATTTTAGAGAGAAAATCATCACCAATAAATCTAAAATCAATCATATATAACCACTGAGAATTAATAAATTAATATATATATATATTAGCCTTTCATATCAACACGTATTTAGCAGAGAACCTTTTAATTTTCTCTGTATTTTCTAACTGATATGATGGGATGCCTGTTTAGAATAAAATTCTACGTGTGACCTAGGAACCATAACCACTATATATATAGAGATAACAAAACCTTAATATTATCTTTAGGTATTTCTATTTTAGCTCATCATAAAAATAAAAATTACCGTTATGTCTCTACACATTAAAAGTCCACCTATCAAATACATTAAAATTCAAATTATTTAAACCTTATTAGATCACTTTTAATTGGGCTCAACCGTATATGACAACATGCAATACATAATTATTGACATATAAGCTGGATTATGGATCCAACATTTAATGCTTGATTAAGTAAAGAAAAAGACACACTAACCTTCTATTAAATTTAGTTAAAATATTAGACTTAAAATTCTTAGTTAAAATATATATTTCATTCTCTCATCTTATTTAATTCATATTATGGTTTTAAGAGAACTCATTTAATTAAATTCAACATAATTTAAAGCAAAAAATTCTTTAAAAAGTTATTTATAAACATAAGTGAGGTTCAAATTTGTATTTAATTATTAAATAGATTTATGTTAAATCCTTCAAATTAAATATAATTTTTTCATATTTACATGAAACTAGAATAACTAAATTTAGGAGTAAAAATGTTGCTATCGATCCTACATATAACATAGATGTATTATTATATTATGGACAAGAAATAGATAAAAAAATCCTTACCGTTTTTGCTATAGTATCATGTTGATGTCAAATCATGCTCAATACTATCTATAATAATGTATGATAAATATTATACTCATGCTCTTTATTTATAAGATAAAATCGGATCTTTTAGTAATACTATAATAAGCATCTAAACTATTAATATTATTTCAATAATATTTTATAAGAAAATAGCTTTTTGTATTATCTCAACCAAGGTCTTCAAATCTGTCAATCTTTTTTCTTTGATTTCCATTCATCGAAATAAAGAAGGAAAAAGAAAAGGAAAGAAACAATAATTGTCATATATAGCCACATCTTCTTAGTTATAGATTGCAAAATTATGGCTAAACCATTATATTAGCTTCAAAAACTAACTTTTTATAACTATATATAATTTTGCTCGGTCACAAAAAACTAATCAAGCAAATATATCGACCTTTTTTCTATAATATCTCAATTCGTAGCAATAATCAATTATTTAGCTATAACAATTTAGCCATGTTAAATATATCATAGCTAATTGATTTAATTAACTACAAGTATTAATAGGTAATAGCAAATAGTAATTATATAATTACATTATTTGTTAGATAAATTAATTAGCGATTAAAATTAATATGTAACTACTATATATTTATATATGGAAAATTGAAATATTAAAATTTAATTTGTTATGAGATATATATAGCATGTATAATTATAGTCAATATTATATCTTATGTGGCTAAATTATTACATACTTTAAAGCCATAAATAAAATTAAAAATATGGTAATACGATAACTATTATTTTTCCTTGATTACTTTTAGTTAGATTTTTTATTTGATATTTTAATAGATTTAAGAATACAATTTATATACATATCGGATAATTTTTTTTCTAGAATCAGAAGCATAGTAATGTACAATACATTATTCGTGCATGACATGATAATATATCAAAGTTATACGTAGGATTGAGTAGCAACGTTTTTACTCCAATTTTTATTAATTCAAGTTTCATGTGAATATTAAAAAATATTTTATTAAATTCAAAAGAATTAATATAAATTTATGTAAATAAATTATATATAAATTTAAAGAGTTTTTCTTCTTTTATTGGAAGTTGAATTGTTAATTAAATGAGCTCTATTGAAAACGTAACATAGATTAAATGAAGCCAGAAAATAAAATATATATATTAGTTAAACTTGTTGAATAAGCTAAATAGTATAATAGTCTCTATAAAATAAAAGAAATAGTAAATAATTTTATTATTCTTACTAATATACTAGAAATGATCAAAAAATGCACCTCTAGCTGGCTAGAATCTACCCATCAAGATTTATCCTAAATATAATCATAAATTATATTCTAGACCGGGATACACTATATATTATGTATCCGATGTCTAAAATACTGCCGTTTCATTTAAATGAGAGAGCTGAATTTAAAAGCACATGTATCAAAGAGTTTCAAATTAAATATAACATCAATACCTATTATTGCCAATTTAAAATAAAATTGCGAGCTTTCTTTCAGAAGTTTGATTTGATTTTGTTTTCTCCATTCTCAATTCCTCATCATTTAAAGTTTCAAATTAGATTCTACAAGTTGTTGTTTTTCATTCTTTTCTTTCTTTTTTGTACTCTGCTGCAAAATATTGTTGTTATTTTTTCTTTCTTTTTTTTCTCATACATAGAATATGTATATTTGTAGATGTTAAAAATTTATTTTCAACAAGCTGAAATTCTTTAATTTTTTTCTCCATTATTCAGACCTTCAAATTAAACTTGATGATATGTATATTATAGTATATTCTCAAATATTCTAGTATATTCTCCTATTGCCTAATTAGGCAGTCCTATTATCTAATTAGGTATTAATTAGGCACTATTCTCCTATTGCCTAATTGGGCACTAATTAGGCACTAATTTAGTTTTCCTATTTTAGCTAAAGATGTGTATATAAATAGACACTAGCACTCTCATTGTAAAATATAATTTAGAATATAAATTTAATCTTATTATTCTATTTTACATGGTATCAGAGCCTCCCTTTTAAGGGTGGTTATATTTTCTGTGTATTATTTTCTTTTGGTTTTGTGTAAATAGCACAATTTTTATTTCTTGCGCTGTTTCTCAATATTCTGTCATTGAATTTAACTTCCATCACCACTGGAAGATTCTTCTCTCTGTGACGAATTCAACGCTGCAAAGATCAGTCCAAACGGACATCAAACGCTCTGTTACAAGTTGTTTTGACTGTTCAATATTCACTCTGTCGTTTATTCAGCTACCTGCAGTTTTTGATTCCTGGTTTGTAGATGTCTGGTTCAATCAAACCAGTTAACTGAACCAGTTCACTTTGGTCAGTCTGGTTCATCCATTTTCTTGTCAGTTTTTTTTCAACTCGGAACTGTTCCTAAGGTTTTTGACCCTTCTGAATTTTATTTTTTTTGAGGTTTGTTTTGTCAAAATCAGACTTTCTATCTTCGGTTTGGTTCAGATCTCATTATTTCTGCATGTTTTATTTGATTTATTACAATACTGCTTTTTTTCGAGTCGTGGTTGTATTGTATAGGATACACAGACGGGGAAGGTTCTTGGCACAGGGCGTAAAGTTGGACGATTGTTTGAGCTTGTTTCGCTTCAACTGCCATCTAACGTTGTTGCTGTTGTTACCTCTTCCATTTGGCATTCACATCTTGGTCATGTTTCTTCCTCTAGATTAGGATCTTTAATTTCCAATGATAACAGTTTACAAGTTTTAATCATTTCTTTAAAATATGATAACAATTTCATTACTAGAAAATAATAGGTTTTACTATATAGGACATTAAGATTCATTATATATGAATTATAGATTCATCATTTTATTCATAATTTTGATAACAGTTATATTTTTGAAATTGAATATGTATATTTTGTAGCAAATTGAGGTTCATTATATATGAACAATAGGTTCGTCATTTTATTCATGATTTTGGTAACAGTATTACTTGAAATGGAATATATTCATTTTGTAGCATATTGAGGTTCATTATATATGAACTACGGATTCATCATGTTGTTTATAATTTGAAAGAAAAATTTATTTTTTAAAATGAAAATAGATTTATTTTACAGTACAATGAACGTTATATCACTAACAGGTGAATATAAAATTTTTACATAATAAACATGTTATGTGTGCATAAAAATAAATTAATATTTATGGGATATAATGTACGAGATCATTATCTACAAACAACAAGTTCAATAAATTATCATTTGAGGTTCATTATATATAAACTACAGGTGCATCACGTTGTTCGTAGTTTTGAAAATAAATTTATTTTTGAAATGGAATATGTTTATTTTGTAGTACAATGAACCTTATATCACTAATAAATAAATATAAAAATTTACGTAATGAACATTTCCACATGTGCATGAAAACAAATCAGTATTTATGGGTTAATAATGAACATGTTCATTATCTACAAACAACATGTTCATTAAAGTATCACTTGAGGTTCATTATATATAAACTATATATTCATCATATTGTTCGTAATTTTGAAAATAAATTTATTTTTGAAATAGAATAAGTTCATTTTGTAGTACAACTAATCCTATATCATTAACAGATAAATATAAAAAAATTTATGCGATGAACATGCCATATATGCATAAAAATAAATTAGTATTTATGAGTTATAATAAACGAGTTTATTATCTACAAACATCAGGTTCATTAAAGTATTACTTGAGGTTCATCAAATTTATAACATAGTTTTATAGTATAGATTTATTATTCATAAGTTATAATCAATAAGTTCATCATCTACTAACAACAGGTTCATTAACGTATCACTTAAGGTTCATCAAATATATAACAAAAATTCATTAATCATAGGTTATAATCAAGAAATTCATCATACATACATAAGATGTTTTAAAGGAATATATTTTTCATACAAAATAAATTATATATTCATCAATAACAAAATTTACATAAAACGTTGGTTTTTCAGTTATAAACTTTAGTTTCATAAAATTTAAACTGTAGGTTCTTTAATATTTTTATCACTGCTTTTGCAAATAGTTTATGTGATTATATTGAAATGTCATTTTAAATGAATATGAATATGTTTAGAAAATAATGATTTGCAGAAATTTAAAATTTTGAAAGATTAAAATCGAAAGCCAACAAAATTGTAAAAATTATAAATTTAAAACTATGAGAGTGTGTAAAATAAAAATACAGAAAAAAATAAAAAAAATTAATTTTTTAATATTAGAAAAGACAATTATATATTTTAGTTGAAGTAAAATATTGTATGTTGAGCCAGAGATTTTTTTTGTTTTGATTATGGATAAAAATCGTCAAACTCAATTTTCTTTAAATACACGCCAACCACACATGTTAGTAGTCCAAGTAGATCTTAATTCACCCCTATTAAAGTATTTAATCTATAAAAAAGTTCAATTTACTTTTTAAATTATTCTAAGTACCAAACTTTAGAGAAACATTTTAGAGCAAAAATTGATCAATTATGATAAGTACTGATGGATAATTATAGATTGTGTATAAAACCTCAGTTGAGCCAATATCCTCATCGGATCATGATTTCGACATTGAAATAATTATTAATAATTATTTTTATTACAAATTAAAATTAAATATTATTAGATCATAAGATTTTACTTTAATTTCTTAAAATATAATCTTATAAAAATTTGATAATATTTATTTAATTATTTTTATTATTTTAATGTTACAATTAGAGAATTTTACTTTAGGTCAATAAGAATTTATTTTTACACAGTTTAATATTTAAGGGTCCATTAATATTCTTATTAAATATTTCAATTGAAATAAATTAGTCACCTTTTAGCAAATTGACACTTTATCCTTCTGAACTCTATAAAATCATCAGTTCTAGTTGAATTGAAATTACTGTACAAAAATATTTGATCAAGTTTTGAATGCTTCCATACTTCAACCAACATTATGACAGATTACTTGCTCCCACAAATGCCATTACTTAACATATGCACCATAATTGGTAACAAGGTATTGAAAAAGAAAAAAAGGCCATTAATAGGGAAGAGGGATCTGAATTCTGAGCATTAGGGCTGAGCATGGATCTCGGTGATTCCCGCCCGAACCGAATAACCATACCGAAAAGTACCAGAACCGAAAAAACTGAAAATTTTTATAACCGAATTGAACCGATCTGAATTTTTTTACTATTATAGTATGGTACTGGTTCTTTAGTAAAAACCGTACCGTAACCGTATCATAACCGATCCGTCTTGTATTGATCCGGACCAAACCGTAAAACCGATTTTTTTACATATATTTATAAATAATTATTTATATTATATAAATAATACATATATTAAAAAAATAATACATATACTCTATAAAAAATTATTTTATATTTATTATTTATATAATTCAAGCAATTGTTATTGAAATACAAAAAATAATACATATTAAAAATAACTATAATATTATAATATACTTTATACTCTACAAAAAATATAAGTTATATATATTAATATGTCACATAGTATATTGATACTAGTAATATAGTATACATACTATAATACTAGATTTAAAATTTATTTACTATCTAGAAATTTTTGACCAATTAATTAAAAAATTACTTAATTTAATAAAAAATTATATAAATTAGTAAAAATTATAAAAGATATTATATAAATATAATATTATTTACTCTATATTTATTAATCAATTAATTTTTAATTATATAAGATTTTTATTTTAAGAATAATAATATTAATTATACTAAAAGTATTAATTTATATAAATATTAAAATTAAGAAATAAATATTTTAAAAATAATTTTTATATTATTATACTAATAAAACTTAAAAAATTAAATATTTAGAAATAATTAATTTATTAACTTTTAAAATATTATAAATTAACATTAAAATATAAAAAAAATATTAAATTATATTTATAAATTTAATTTTTTTTTGAAAATGACCAAACAAAATTTGAGAAAAAATAGTCAAAACATCTTTTAACAATATAGAAGTTCTTTAGTTCCTACAACAGCGGAGGTCCTCATTTGTTGTCAAGATTGGCTTAGAAGTTCAAATAAACCTATCCAACTAGAAGAATCAATAGAGGATATTGAAAGCATAGAATCAGGTAACATTTCTTTACTTCTTACATATGTTTGTTTATTGTTGATGCTGTTAAGTTTTATTGACGTTATTTTTTACTTTTATTGTAGAAATTATTCAAGATCCTGAGATTGGTGAGTCCCTTATGCCAAGATTAAATGTGGAATGCTAATTTTGAGGGGAGGTAATAACATTCCTTTGCTAATTTTGGACATGTATTTTAGTGCTACATAAAGTTTGTAAATTTATTTATTTTAGTAATTGCCATCTGTAAAATATTTTTATGCTAGCAGTAATATATATTTTAACGATTTATATTTAAATATTGAATGAATTATTGTATTTGCAAGTGATTGAATTGCGAAACAGGTTGTTCAAGAATGTGATTACAATTTTAGTTCAAATTTTCATGCTACTTTTTTTAGATTGGTAATCATATTTTCTCTAAATATATTTAATTAAATATATTTGATTAAAGATGAGATTAAAGTTATGTTTTTTAAATTTTTTAGAACCGAAAATAGCACCGAACCGAACTGTATTGAACCGTAAAATTAGTACAATACGGTATTGGATCCTTTTATATTTAATATGGTACTGGTACTTTCAATTTTAAAATAACCGAGATTTGGTATGGTACTGGTGATTTATAAATAACCGAATTGGACCGATCCGTGCTCAACCCTACTGAGTAGGCATCAAATCTTAGCAGACACTTGACATCTGTATGTATTTCAGTGTCTATTCATTACATTACATTATATGAACAAATCTTACCTAATGCCGCATTAACAGAGCGCAACAAACAAATACTACCTTTACAGAAAATGTCGACCTGAATCAACATTTTTCATATCCAACTACTGACAATTCAATGCATGTCGCCTGATTTTTTTTTTCTTACAAAAAAATTCTTTTGCTTCTTCTGCACTAACAGCACTGATGTGGTATATAGTACTGATAATGGAAATCATCTCAAGATATTTGCATTGGAGTTATAAAAATTGGTCTAAGCATAGGGTCATTAACCCAAGACTTCCATAATAAAAGACTGAACAAAATATTCGAGACGCTATGCTCCACTCCTTGCTTGAGGGTCTCGACCTAGAGGTACCATGAAATCCTTCATAATATCATACTCTTCTGCACTTATATGGGCGCCATCCAGCACCTATTTGGCCAACAACAAAACAAAGATAGTCTCAACACTTTCTTTGTAAATGATGATGTATTTCCATGATGTCAGATCCTAACATCGCAATCTGATGCACAATTATCAAAGAAATAAACTTGTATGCGTTGAATCCTAATATCACTGTGCACAAACGTCAACATCATGACACTGCCTTGTGTAATATTCAGATAAAGAAACCAAAACTAACAATTGCCAGATAACAGAGAGTGGAATAATTATATATGAAATAAGGGCTTATAGGAAATGGAAGATTTTGAGTGTGGAACTTTGGAGGACATTTTGGGAAAAAAATGTTCCTCAATTCTTTTTGGACCAGTAGCTTATTGTTTTTTCAAATTTGGGCCGAATTGATCATAAGATAGAAATTGTGCTCCCATCAGACTAGAGTTTTTGAGCTAAACTGAAAACAATCCAATAGTTCCGGAGCTAATTCGATATCAATATTATTAGAGCTGTTTCCTCGAGATGTGCACATCAGCAACAAAGAGGGGGACGTTGAACCCTGACAACTTGGTTATACATTCAGAATAGGAAAAGAAAAAAAAGCCCAAAAGCTCCAAATGTTACTGCTCTATTTGTACATTTTGGGCTAAATTACTTTCACCATCCTCGATCTTTGGGGCTAGTATCACTGAATTCCCTAAATTTCAATTTGTAACACTAAACCGTCTGAATTTTAATTTTGGTATCAAAAAAGTCCCTCATACCAATTTCTGGCAAAGGGACAATCAAAAAGCTACCGTGTCATGCCATGTGTGAAATAATTAATTTATAAATTTATTAATTATATTCCATGTCATTAATTGGATTAAAAATATATGGAGTAAAATGTATTTATCTTCTCATTCATTCAAACTTTAAAACAAAAAATATTCTCTTTAATTTCATTTTCTCACTAGCCAAACACAATGAAAAAAAAATATTTTCCTTCATTTTCTCACTATTTTCATTCTTGGTGGAGGTACGTTTAGGAGGAGGCTTCTTGGAAGAAGAAGAAAAGGGAGAGATAAGTTGTTGTTGTTGAAGAAGATGATAACTTGCAAGTAATTATTCTTGATGTTCTTGTGGCCAAGTGGGTCTATTTCTTTCTTTTCTTTCTTTATTTGTTATACGGTGGTGGCATTGCTAAGGTTATTAAGAGAGATGAAAAATGGGATTTTATACTTCATGGCAAGTTGAGTTTTTTTCTCAGAGAGAGAGAGAGAGAGAAAGAGAGAGAGAGAGAGAGAGAGAGAGAGAGACCAAAGGGTGCCCTTTAAGCTATTGTGTGTGGGATGCGGCTGGCAAGAACGAAAATGGTGAAAAAATGAAGGAAAGGTTTTCTTTTTTTCCTTATTGTGTTTGGCTAGAAAATGAAAGGAAAAAAATATTTTTTGTTGTAAAGTTTAAGTCAGAAAATGAGAAAAGAATTACATTTTACTTCATGTATTTTAAATTTGTTTATTTTTAGTCCAATTAATGACATAAAATATAATCAATAAATTTATAAATTAAATTTTTCTATATGTGGCATGCCACATCAACTTTCCAGCCGTTTCTTTACCAAAAAATGGTACAAGGGACTTTTGTGATATTGAAATCAAAATTCAAACGGTTTAGTGTTACAAATTAAAGATTAGAAAATTTATTATATTAGCTCCAAAATTCAAGGGCAGTGAGAGTAATTTAGCCTACACTTTTCATTTCAGTAGCGAGCAAAATCATAAAGGACATATTTTCAAATGCCTATCGAGTAGTACCTATATCACCGAGATTCAAACAAAACTGACATTTAATCATATCTGGCATCCAAAATGATCACTAAGATGTTTTGCTTTGCAAATATATCCAACAGTTCTGATGGAGTTTTCAAATGGTATGTAAAATATTTCTATATGGTGAACCCAGAGATTTTCTAATAAGCAAAAGACATGCACAATTTTGTTTCCTATGGCTGTCTGTTAATCACATGACAAATAACAGAAAATAAATAATTTAATAAACAAGACAAAATATATAGGGTCTGACCTGGTGAAGCACCATCCTCCTACTGGTCATGTATGAAGTAAGTGCAGGAATCCTACATACAGAGAGCGCCTCAATGAAGAGAAGAGCAATAACCTGCCATTGTTTCGTCCTAAATGCAGGAAGTGCATCAACAAAGGACATTGTTTCTAGCAAGCGCCCCTGCATTGAACATTGGCCAAAGCACAATCAAAACTATTGAGCTATATACAAAATTTTCAGGTTAGCACGCCCATTGAGACCAATTGCTTCTCCTAAAATTAAGGATTACAAATCAATAGACAGAGCACATGTAGAATAAGTCTCCAGTTGTCTTTTATAACAAAAATTGTACTTGATGTTTTATGAAAATAATCTTGAGATGCAAAACTATTTTAGGCAGAGAACCTGCAAGCAATGATGATGATTAAATAAGGAAACCAACAGAGTTAAAGTAAGGTTACTGAAAAAAAAAGCCACCATAGCATATGCATATCTGTTATCCAACAGATTGAAACTTTTTGGATACCAGCCAATTAACCCTCTACTCTAATAACATAGATTTGATGCTTCAAAGGGAAAGAAACATATTGGACGCTAGTTGCTCACCAGTAGTAGTGCATGGGTAAATATCGCATTATTCATCTATTATAGTTCCATGGATGTTGCTTAGCATCTTGTCCTCTAGATGGCTAAACTAAGGTCCTGGTTAATTGAAAGATTCTGGAATCTTGATGACTGGCATAGATACTTATTTTGCTAATTTACTATTAAAAAAGCCATTACTGCAAGTCCTGTAAACATAATCACTGTTGCAATAAAAATATATTTCAAGAATCAATACCGCTCCTTGCTCCAGTGTGGATACTGGTATTGGCAGCCTGAGATTGGCAACAAGTCCAGGAAAAGTCCGAGCAAGACAACTTTCGGCAGTAAGCCTGATTTCAGAAGAACGACCATCTCTCAAGACAATCTTCCGAGGGTACTCCCTCCCATTAACAGATAAATAATCTTCATGGGCACTTTCATCTCTCCCATATATATAAGCCAAAGAAGATGACGTTACCCATGCAAAGAGTGCCATCCACATTGTTGCAAATGGGGATAACTGAGAAACAGCGAGCAAGAATAAATCGAAAAAAGATATATAACATGATAACAGCTTAAAAGTCCATTAAAGACTTACCGTCAAACTGAATCCCTCTGGTGGAGCATCATACCATGAATCCTCAGGGTCAAATAAATCAGACTGTGGAATCCCCGGTTTTGTTGGCCACTTAAGAGAAGCAGATTCTTGTTCAATCATATCATTTTTCTCCACGTTACCTCCTTGACCCAAATCCTGAGAAGGTGGTAATACGATGATCCCAGCTTCAGACACTGAACATCCATGCAGTAACAAAAGAAGCCTCAATTATTAATTCTTAATCATGTGAACCAAAAACTTTTGTTGGAATAGTTACCAAACAAAAGGCCCACCCGAAAATTCCGAAAGTCTATAATAAAATAGCACTAAGAAACAAGCGACCTAATTCATGGAATCCTGCTTTCTTAATTGATTTCTTTTATTCATACTTAATCTGAGAGACTAGCATACTCAACTTTATAATTTGAAGGATTTAGACGTACCTAAGTTTTAAAATGCAAGGACAAGAATCTAATAATTCAACCTCATGTACTTATGTGTTGTGCCCTCAAGAAACTAGAGGGATTAGTTGCATGTTTTTTAAATTAAGAAGATGAAGTGCATTTCATGCAAATATCATAGTGGGGGAATTTCATTTTTGTAATTAAACAAAATTAATTTGAATATAACAATAAACCTACTGGCTTTATTCACATCTGCATCTCCAGATGCAACAGCTTCTGCTGCCTGGCTCAATGCTACTGCACAGGCTTCTGCTGATTCGAAACGCAACATGTGACCATCATCCCCCTTGTTCGCACTCTCTGAAATCTCATGACTTTCATTTGTCTGTTCCATTTCCTGAACCTCACAAAGGTTTCTACTTCCAGCATTATCAACTCTCTCATCAGCCCAGGTGACGGAGCGATTAGATCTCTTTGCCCCAGAAGATTTGAGAGAGGGTTTGAGCACTGATTCATTCAAATTCGCTGCTCCTGTAGCTTGAGATATATCTTCAGCTTCAGCAGTATAATATGAAGATGAAGGCAGGTCTTGAAAGTTAAGTTGTTCTTTTATGACTTTTTCTTTCCTCCTCCCTTTTGACTTTCTTGATGCCTTAATAGAGTCCTGCTTTCTAAGAGAAGACAACTGGGCATTTAAGCCTTCATGTCCTTTCCCTGTTTGTGCTTGTAATTTAATGTCAGAGGCAGTGCTTGTCAAGCCAGAGGGACCTTTTGAAATGCTATATTCATCATTTGTGATTATAGTACTTGTGAAGTCCGTGTCACTAAAGAAACAATCTTGTTTACTGACTGGTTTCTTACAGATAGCTTTTAATCCTGCAACATTTAATTCAAGCTCACTTAAAAAGGTAAATAAACCATAACATGAAGAAAGACCATCAGCAGGAAAAGAAGGCAAAAAATTATTCATTATGAAAAAGCAACATCATTAAAAATAGTCATGCAGTATGCAAAATCTACCAGGGCAGGCTTGAAGACCTCCTAAATGCAATTTACAGTGTGGTAGCTCAGAAAACAAAAGACAAAAGAAAAGAGACAAAAGACCAGAAATTAAATCTTCCTTGTCAGATTGTTCACCTTTTAGAGCCCAGGGGAAAAAATGAAGAAAAAAGAAACCCAATCCAGCTAAACAAGATTTTGTTTTTATTCTTACAGCTACATGCCTTAGTGGAAATGAGTTTTCAATTTAGTGAAAATAGGCAACTAAAATGTTAGATATAAGGAATCTCCGAATCCAACAAGACTGCAACTTAAGCTAAAGATTGATTCCACAAGATACAAAAGCGGCATGCTTGTCAAGAATGTTATGAGCATAACAGTTAAAATTCAAAGAGCAACATATTCACAATATGGAGGGAAAATGTTTCAAGAGCCATAATATTAAATATAAAACCAGTGATAGTATGTATACCTTCTTTATGATTTTTTAATGAAGGATTGGGATCACGATCTCCTTGTGGAACATAGCCCTCAATTGCATTTGATGGACCAATCCACTCTTCCAAAGACACTTTCCCAACATTGGTTTCTGACTTCTCCTGAATCTTCAAATTAGACAACCCTAAGTCCCCACTTCTCCCTAAACCCTCAGAATCTAAAGTCAAATCATTGAACTTCCGCAGAATCTCATTAAGTTTGATTGGATTTAAAACTGAGCATCTCTTTTCCTGTAAGCTTTCGGAGAAAGCTCGACTATTGACTAGGCAACTGGAAGAGCAATACATGTATGTTTCCTGTAGATCATAAACCCTGTGCTCCTTCAATGAAATGCGGTATCGACCCTTGTAAGGACGATCTGATGGCAGAGAATTGTTGCAAAGTGGATAACCACAGAGGTTTGCAATTGAACGCTCAACGACAACATCTTCATAGTCACTACGAGACATCAGAGACCCAGCCGCTAGTAGCTGGTCCTCATTTTCTATGCCTTCAAGAAGGGAAAGTTGCAACTTATAAACAGTGTCTTTCACAGAAACTGATTCTTCCTTTGCCATTGAGAAGATGTAACAGAGTGATCAAGCAATTACAGTTGCTGTCGTATTGCGCAAATTAAACCTGATTGCGCTGCTACAATAAACAGAATCAATTGAAGTCGAGTAATTTGATGATATTTCAATAAACAAGGAGACTGGAATCCATTAAAATGCCACAGTAGCAGAAAGTCACAAATTGATGCCAAAACCAAGAATAAATTTCACTAGATGATCACGAAACTAACTAAGAGAAACTATTGAACCCACATTCATTGCTTCTAAACGAACTCCATAATCGAGTTACCATGCAAGGGCCTCATGTTTATTCTTTTAATGCGCAAGCTGAAATTTCGAATGTGAAAAGTGGCAGTATCAGCAAATCAAGATGTAAAAGAAATAAAAAGCGAAAAAGAAAAAGTACTAGGATAATACTAACTATGGAAACAAAATATATTTATGAGCGACAGAATTTATCAGCAAGCTCAAGCTTCTAAACAGTGGGAATAATAAATTCAAGAAAAAATAAAAATCATTGATTGGTAAAAGAAGATGACAGTTAGGTAAGTAGTTTACAAACAGCTCTTAAAATCAACAGTAATAACAGGAAAAAAAAAAAAACTTCAGACCCAAATGCAAAAGCTCCATAGTGATTCTGTATCACATTTATCTGAAGACGATAATAAATTAAATTAACCAATTCACACTCTGCAAGCAATTCTTAAATGAAAGAAAACAAAGAGAAAATAAATGGAAATTAGCCGTAATAATTGAACTTCTGATTGTGTTAATATCAAAAGTAAGAAAAAAATAATTAGTAATCCATGAAAATGAAGAAGAGGGATGCTAGAAGGGTAAACTTACCTTTGAAGAACTGGAAAAGCTCTGATGGAAGTTTCTATGGAGGTGAGTAAGAGAATCCCTATTTATAGAGACATAGTTTTAAGTGGCATCAACGATGCCGTTTTGCATGTCTAAAACCCCGGTATTTTATTTATTTTTCAAAGGAATTACAAATATCCCCTGAGGTTCTGCGCTACTCTACACTTCCGTCCCTCTTTTCTTAAATATATATACTTTTACCCCTCATTTAAACAATAGTTAACCTCTAAATAGAAATGATACTTCAACTTGATACATAATTACTACGGAGCTTTTGAAATGCTGCCATTATTATTTGGATTAAATACTATTTATTTTCTAAGGTTTGGCTTAATAAATGAGTTGATTCCTATAATTTTTTAAATACATCAAAATCTCATTGAGTTTTAATAAAACTAATTACTATCATTTTCTTAATCAGTCGAATAACTAAACTGATAATTATTATTATAATTTGATTCTTAAACTTTTTTTTTTTTTTTGACAAAAGCCAACCATAATCTCATTACTAAGAAAAACTCTCACCAATAAGGAGAGTTTACAGGAGCTAGCCTCCTCCGACAATCAACAAACTAATAGAAGGCACGATCACCATGGATCGCCATAGCAACAGCAGTATGTTGCAATAAGATTATATAGCCTAGAAATGTTAGAAAACTTAACAGGTCCTAGGAAATAAGAACTTAATGTTTTATAATTTGAAATAAGCAAACTTAAAACGGATACAAAAGTAAAACAATCGTTAAGCAAACTGACTACTTGGAGACAATCTGAATACACAAACTGATTGTAGATTAAGGTCCTAGGCAAGTTGAAGGTCTTTATGAACATCCATTGCCTCCAAATACTCAATGGAAATTCCAACAGGTATCGGTCGAGTAGCTACAGCAATAAGTTTTTTGCTCTTGTCAAAACAGACCACGCCAAGTCCCCCTTTCTTATTCCATGGATAAAAAGTTGCGTCCATATAGATGTGAAAGTGTACAGCAAGGATCTTTACATACAACCGCTGCACGATGTTCCTGTAGTAGCTTTGTTGCCCATGAGATCTGAACATCAGCATGTCTAGACACATTGGAATGCAAAGAATGGTTTATAGTTAACCAGTTTACCCAAAGGAGAACCACAAACTCCTCAACCCAGCAGAGTCATACATAACTTTCAAATGTAGCAGTAACTCCCACATGGACGTGTGATTTCGTCTAGATATTTGATTTGCAAATCTAGTTTGTTGCCAGAACGTAGCAAGTAATGGACAATTACACAAAGCATGTATCATAGTTTCATCATGTAGTCCATATACTTGACATTTCATATCATCAACAAGAACATGCTGATGTTAAACATTAACTCGTACCGGCAGTATATTATGAAGCACTCTCCATACAAACACCTTAAATTTTTGGAGGGATACTTAGTGACCATATCCACTTTCACCAAAAACACTGGTCTAAGGAAGTTGAATGTTGAAAGCTAGATGTTCGTGCCAGATATTGATCACTCTTGACCGTAAAGTCTCTGCAATTATCATACAACCAAAAGACACAATTTGGATATTATAAAATTGGTCGTGGAAGTACTAGGATCAATGCTGCCTCTATTGCATTAAATAGATGTTGCACTAATGGAATGTTTCATTATCCTTTAGGTGTAAGCAAATTACAAACCATTGACTGGGGTGGAATTAGGATAGGAGTCTGCATTTTGGTTGGGGGCCAAGAAAGAAGCCACACATCATTTGTAATCCGTACATGTGTACCATCATCGATAATCCACCCAAGACCCTTCTTAACCAACTTAAAACCCCACACTATACTGCGCTAAATGTAGGAGCCTCAGGCCATGCTACAACATCAAGAAACCTCCCAAGTTTCACATATTTGGCATATAAAACCTATGCCAATAACGAATTCAACTTGATGAGGAGTCGCCAAGCCTATTTTGCAAGCAAAATCTGGTTGAAAATCAAGGAGATTCCTAAGGCCCAAACTACCATATTCCTTTAGCAAGGAAAGTGAATCCCAAGATTTTCAATGAATCTTATGCTTACCCTTACAATCATCCTACCAGAACCAGGCACATAGGTTATCAATTTCAATACAAATGTTGGATGGAATTTTAAAGACAAACATAAGATAGGTAGGTGTAAATTAGATCACCGATTTTAGTAAAACCTTCTTTTCCGCCCCATAAGAATAACTTGGCTTTCCAAGACAACAATCACTTTGCATTCCAATCTCTTATGTAACCAAACTTACACCTTTTATTCGTCCCAACTACTAGAGGTAACCCAAGATAAGTCTCATGGCAAGCAACCAGAGGGACACCAAATATAGCTTGAAGTTGAAGGACAATAACTAAGCTAGTATTTGGGCTATATGATAGAGCTGATTTCTGGAAATTAATTAATTGACTTAAAGCCTTCTCATACATCCCCAGTAATTTGCTCAAATAATAACACTCACCAATTGTTGCTCTACAGAAAATAAGACTATTGTCTACAAAGAGCAGATGTGAGACTTGTGGAGCCCCTTCTGCCAACTTAATATCATGCAAGTCACTTTGGCAAACTGAAAGCTCAAAAAGAGAAGTGAGTCCTTCAGCATAAAGTAAAAACAAATAAGAAGAGAAGTGGTCACCCTATCTGAGGCCTTTGGTAGGCAATACACTCTCTGAGATTGATCCATTAATCAGAAAGGAATAGGATATAGAAGTCACATATCTCATTGTAAGATCCACCTATCTAGAATTAAAATCCAACTCAACATAATATCTTGCAACAAAGACCATTCAACTCGATCATAGGCCTTGCTCATATCTAGCTTTAGAGCCATGAAACTCAAATTACCTTTTTTTCCTATTGTTTGTCCAATGAACACATTTAAAGCCAAGTATTGAATTGTCAGAAATAAGTCTATTAGGGACAAAAGCACTCTAATGATCACTAATAACAGTATCCAAACATGGTTTAAGGTGATTAGCTAGAGTCTTACCCACAATCTTGGCAATGACATTACAAAGTCTAATTGGTTGGTACTGAGAGACCAAGTCAAGGTTAGCAATCTTAGGAATCAAGATAATAAGAGTGTCATTCCATTCCTTTATATTCTCATGTTTGTTTAGGAAAAGACAAACAAGCAGTAGAAACTGATGGCCCCACTAAATCCCAATATTTCTAAAAGAAAAGTGCTGACATTCCATTTGGACCCGGCGATTTATCGGGAAGCATCTCAAACAAAGCAGAATTTATTTCCTCAAGAGTAAAACTAGCATCAAGATCAGCCCTCATTGAATCAGATATTTGGGGAGGAACCACATTCAACACCAACTGCATTTCAGCATCACTAGGAAGACTAGTAATATATCCATAAAACAAGATTCTATATGATCTTGTATTCTAAAAGAATCCGACAATAACTCACCAAAGGAAGATCGAATTGAAGAAATAAGATTCTTTACTCTTTTATCACAAGCACATCTATGGAACATTTTGTGCTTTTGTCACCACACTTGAACACGAATATCTCGACCGTTGTTTCTAATAAGTTACTTCCACATTACCCAAAGAAATCAACTGAAGCTCTAAATCCTTAATTTTCAGTCATGTTGTCTTCAAGGTCATCTGTATTTTGAAGAAAAGACAACCTTCTTCAAACATAAGCTAATCGGCCAAAGTTTTGAAAATAGTTTTGACATCCCTAAACTCTTAATGCACTAGCAGTTTTTGAAAGCTAAGAAATTATTTTGGCCATCGAAACAACACCGTCCTGTCGTGCCCCAACACTAAAAATAATCTCCTTATAAGCCACAACAACAACCCAACTTGGTTTAAAATGGAAACGAGATAGGGCTATCCTCTGATTGGCAGACTCACCCTTAATAGAGCAATGCAAAAGTAAGCCACGGTGATCCAGTAGAAAGAAACTGAGAACCTTATAAGCAACATTAAGGAATATAGATAGAAACGAAGCATTGTAGAAGAATCTATCCAATTTCTTATAAACTGTAGTACCACCTGTTACCTACCTACACTAAGTGTATTTTAGACCAACAAAATCCATGCTTACCAAATTACAATTTGCCACCACCTCCCAAAAAGCACAAATATGAGATAGAAGGATTCCCACCTTTTTTCTCATCCCTACTAATAAGAGCATTAAAATCACTACTAATTAATCAAGGAACATCAACAAACAATCCATGCAACCCATGCATGAGTTCCTAAGAATGATGCCGATTAGAAGCATAATGGGCACCATAGAAACCAGTAATATGGAACCTCTTTTCAGGAAACAATATGATAGAATCAATATGTCTCTGACTATAAGATTGGATAGACACGTGTATAGAAGCCTTCCATAAAAAAAAATACCACTACTTCTTCCAATAGCATTCACAAAAAGGCAACCTTAGAAGTCTAATTGCCTTCTCACATAATCTCTTTTTCCTTCATGTAACAAAGTTTCATATATGAAAATTAGAATATGATCTTCTTTTCAAGTAGTGCTTTAAGTTCATCTAATGCTCGGCCCCCGAGCATTCCAAACTAGTATACTTATTGCTCTCTGCGATTTCGCTTAGAAGCAGGAATCATCTTTTCATCCACCACATCAATAACAGAATGAACATCTCTTATCAAACCATTGTCAATAAGTATGTCATTAATAATATCAAGAAGCCTACCTTTCCATTTTTGGCAAGACTCTATCAACATCGGTGGAGCAGCTGGTGAATTCCCCATATTTTCTTTAAACCCCCTAGCTTTCTTTCTCCATCCCTTTTTAGAGGTCGAAGTTGCATTACCCCTAGAATTTATCTTAGATATACTACTCTGACGATCACTCATAGGCTCATGAATGGCCAGTTGATTTTCGTAGGTTGCATGGAGTGCATGGGCACTAACCTAAAGAGCATTAGTATTTTTCTTTAGTGGGTTAAGGGGTGGGCCAGTATTCTTCATAATTTTAGACCTTGAATCCACTTCAAGAATATTGAGATTTTCACTTGGCATAACAGCAGTGTCTTGATCTTTCCCAACTCTCTACCATCTTGAATATTTCCTTCATCACTAGGATCATGTTTCGATTCAGGAAGAGACAAAACAGTTGTTGATGGTTGACCATGTTTCGATTCAGGAAGAGACAAAACAGTTGTTGATGGTTGACCATTTAGCTTTACATGTCCAGAATCTGGTTTCATTGAAGTGGCATGAGCATTGCTTTTGAATTGACTAAAGTTAGAGCCAACAGATACATGCAACTAAGGACCAAAAGGCCATTCACCATCTAAGTCCCTATTATTTTCTAGACACTCCTTTTCAATTTGCCTAATCAAGATATAAGAATAACAAAATGAGGTAGTTTTTCATATGCCAAAAGAATGATGTAAGAATCCTCTGTTAAATCAATTTTCACGAATAGTGCCCTATGTAACAGTTTAGAAATATCAACCACCACTTATATTCTCATAAACCGCCTAAGGACATCCACATTCTAGCCTTTAGCAACATCCAAAAATGTACCAAGATCATTACCTAAAACCCATGTCGCTTCCCTTGTCATCAATCTAAGGGGCACATTATAGAGTTGAATCCAAAAGACAACTTCGTTAAATTATAGATCAGCAAAAGGGGTATTCAGTTTTGGTTCTACAAAGAAAATCATCATTTTACCAAACCTCCAAGGACCCTCTTTCAAAACCATATTCTTCTGATATTCATCTTGAAAATGGAAGAGGAAGATGTTGTTCTAGATTAGATCAATCGTTATAGGTGTAGGGATATTTCACCTATAAATTAGACCTATTTTATATCCAAACTTATAGAAATTGATGCAAATTAAGATGAATATGAACACTCTCGCACTATTCATTCTCTTTATTGTAGGATCACGCAAAAGAAGGAAAATCGAGAAAAATGGTGTGAAAGAAGAGACAAGTAAGAGAGCATAAAGAAAGCATTAAGAAATTGAAGAGATTAAATGTGCCTAAATGCTTAGTACGGACCATACAAGATTGTGCCTAAAAGCTGCACGGTCTGGATCACATGGACAAGAGGTCATTGCCCTACCACATGGCCAGTGCAGACCAATGAAGGAAAGTTGCACGGTCTGTGTCATGATCACGGGGGAGCTACTGCCCTACCACATAGTCTATGCAGAAACATGAAGAAATCCTACATGGTCTATATCACATAGGTCTCAAGTTTAGAAAAGTACTTCACACAGTTGCACGTAGGAACTAGACTAAAACCTGCACAGTCCGTGTCAAACTGTAAATTTCACCTAATTTGAAGTACATGGGGGCAACAACAAGCGGGAATATAAATACTCATTATGCAGACATTTAGGGTAGGCTAGGCCACCTGAGAGCCGTTAGGAAAAGGAAAAACCCTAGAATAGACATTAAAGAGGAACTTTGTATATTTTCCTTGGAGGTGTAGATTTGGGGCTGAAAAAGCAAGCTTCCGAGAAGGTGATTTCAAGAGAGAAGCAAGAATCAACAGCTCTATAAGTGAATTTGGAGAGCAAAATTGTTAGTTCTTAGTTTAATATCTTTGTTTTGGTTGAGTCATTTTTCTTTGTGATTTTAGAAGCTTATAATGACTTTAGACACTTTGTTTTCTCTCTTGGAGATTGCACTTCTGATGAAGAACAACTAAATCATTGCTAAGGCTATGGGTTAACTTTTTGAATATTAGTTTTTATTTTAAGTTTAATTAAATTGAAATCTTTTTGTGTTTATGCTCAGGTTTTCTATTATCCTTGCCATTCTATTTTGAATGGCCAACAAATAAGAATGTATTTTTGCTTGTGTTATGAATTGAGCCGTTTGCTCACAAGGTACTTGATGAAATGCTTGCCTTATGGATTTGCTAAGTAGATATGCTTTTCGACTCCCACTGTCACCTTTAAGCCTATTTGCGTTTGGTGGATTTTCAAAATCCTTGGGATTGTGGGTATTTTTTGGGTGATTATGTGAGAGTTTTCCTCAAGAAAAATAAGTGAATTTTTTGGAAAATAAAGGTAGGAGTTCCAACACTTAAAGATGAGTGTTGACTTATTAACTTTAGGTAAGTGAAACATAATACATTAGAAGCATTTAATTAACTCTAGTAAATCCAATAGGATCTTAATGACACCATAAAGTCATAGTAATCCTTAATCTTGAATTTCTGCCTTAGTCCTAATTAGATATAGTTTACTTAAAAAGTCTAAAGTAGTGATACAGACAATTCTTATTTCTTTTAATTTATTATCTTTGTTAGATATTATTTAACTAATTAATTTTAGTATTTATAAATTCAATCTCCGTGTGATGATACTCTACTCTCACTATATTATTTTAGTGCGATCCGTATTCTTTTAATCCATTATTGATTATGAAATTCCCGTAAGAATATTAAATTTATTATTTAATTAGACACTAAAACTAACTTATACTAAAAATAAGATTTTACTCTAATTTGATAACAAAATTAATTTTAGACGAGTTTGATACTTAATAATAAGGACAAGAATCAAATTGTAATCTTAAATTACTAGTTTAGTCATTCGATAACACATTCGGAGGTAGTAGTTAGTTTTATAAAACCTAAGGGGTTTTGATATAAAAGAAATGCAGGATCGCTTCATGTATCAAACCCTCAGGGAGTAAATAGTACTTAGTCCTTATTATTTTGACTATAAATACAAGAAACTCTAAAAGAATTGATAAAACAAAGAAATAATAAAGAAAAAATAACTTAAATTTTTGCTTAATGCATATTGTCTTATAATTTGATGTGTATATAATATTATTATACAAAATATTTTAATCTTTCAATAGAAGTGATACTTTAGCTGGTTGACTAAGGACGAGTTAAGAAATTTTAAACCAATAATCAAATTGAATTGAGATAAATGATTAACTGAATCTATTGACTCAATAAAAAAATTTAATTTTGGTTATTTGTTTATATCATTGTACAACTGTTATTATTATTTTAATTATAAATAATATATAAAATTTTCTAAAAAAATATTATAAGATTCTCATATTTCATAATTATTTATTATATTTTAAAATAACAATAATTTAAAATATTTAAAATATCTTATTTAATAAATAATATATAATATTTTAAAATTCTATTAATATAATAAATATAAAATTTATTTTAAAATGTTAATTAATTAATTAATCATATTAAATTAATACAATAAATATAATTGATATAGTATTTTTTAGAATTATAATTATTATGTAATTGTAAAACCAACTTATTGGTTAATATATTATTAAAAATATAATTAAAACGTTATTTTTTAAAATTAGAATCATTTTTAACTAGAAATTAAACATCAATATAATATTTATGTGTAAAATATCAATACAAATATTAAAATTTTTATGTAAAATATATATAAACATGTAAGAGAATTTATTAATTTAATAATAGAGATATAATAAATAAGCAATTTTTGAAAGTTTGGAAAATTATATTAATTAGAAAACTAATGTATTAGATAAAACAAAATTAAACTATAATTGGGATTCTATTTTTTAAGAATAGAATTAATATTTAATTAATAAATATACATAAGAAATTATACATGAATATAAAATTTATGTGTGAAAGTTAAGCATACTAAATTCTTTTTATATTACACCATAGGATGGTTAATTGAACTTAAAATAATATACTTATATTCACATATGCTTCATATATTTCATAAATAAGATATTTACATTTTTTTTTGTTTTTTAGCTACATTTCACTCTAAATTTCATTGTAAACTCATAATTAGATATTTAATATATTATATAATAATAATAATAATAATAATAATAATAATAATAATAATAATAATAATAATAATAATGTTAGAATTTGGTGGGATCGCACATAATGGGATAATCTGAACCCATTAAACTTACTTATATTATTATCTATTATCTTAAGAGTTAAATATTATTTATCCTTAGTGGTTTGGTCTAACATATAAGTCGGTTTTTGTATTTTTCTTTTTTATATTAAAACTCCCTTTAATTTTAATTAAATTAATTACTACCCGTTCTTTGTTTAGTCTGATTCTTTAATTTATTATCAAATATTAAACTGGTCCAAAATTAATTTTATTATAAAATTAGAGTAAAATTTATTCTTAACAAAAGTAAGTTTTAGTGCCTAAATAAAAATCATAGATTTAATATTTTTTTATTCTAATTTTTTATTTTTAATACAATTTAATTCTAACAAATTTAAACATTCTAAAACTACTTATGTTTACAATAGTATTATTAAATTGTTATATAATTTAATTTTAGTTATTAATATAAAATAAACATTTCTAGTTAAAAAAATTATTTTATTATATATTATAGTTAAACTATATAAAAAGTAAAAATTAAATTAAATAATTATAGCTTAATATAGTGAAATAATTGAGATATCAAGTTGACAAATTCACTATCAATGAAGAAGATTATGATAATTTTATATGTTAAAAGTGAAACTTTTTTTATCAACCATTCAAATGAGATGAATACGAGTAAAATTTTTATTTTTAATATAGTTAAATTTTAGTGTCTAATAAAAATAGTAACTTTTTAGCTATTTATTTTATTTAAAAATTTAAAATTAAGCTACATAGTAATTTAATAATATTAAATAAAAAATAAGTATTTTTAATATAAGAAACTCTCTTTTTCTTGCTATACATCAAAACTCTCTGCAAATTACAATAATATATTACTATTTTGGTTTGTGATTTAACAATACATATCCTAGTTATTGTATTTTAACTTAGTAAAAAAACAACATATTTCTAGGATCATCAAGAGGTAAGTAATCAATATTTGATTCTTATTAATTTCTGCATTGAACAATATTGGTATCAAAGGTTTATGATGATTCTCTTATTTTGATTTAATAGACTAGAAATTATTCTATATTCTCTTATTTAGGATGCATAATTATATGTACTAATATTACAATGGCTAAGAAAGTATTAAGCCTAAGATTAAGGAATATAACAGGCAATGCAATATTCTACCAATATACTATCTACAACTATTACTCCCCCTCAAGGTGGAACATGTAAATTTAATATGCCCAGCTTGTGCTTCAACATGTAAAATTGATCTTTGCTTAATAATTAACTAACAATTTTATAGGATGAAGTTTGTGGCTTTAGCAATCTTTCTTTCTCTCATTCTCTCTTATTTTTATGTTGAGATTTGAATGTGTTATAATTTTTATATTATATAATGTAAATAGTTAATTATTGATTTGTTCTATATAGATGGATGATCACAACATATCAGAAAATGATTATACGAGATTGAAACGCTTGTATCATACATTAACAGTACATATCATTTATATGATTCTTTACTATTGTAAGCTATGAAGAAGGTCTAATATAAGTGTATTTAACCCTATAATAAGATTAGATAAAGAAAAAGTAAGATCATTATTAATAAATCGAATTACGACCAATGATCGTACTCATAGTGTTATAAGAATGAGTCCTGCAACTTTTATGGAGTTATGTGAGCTTTTAATTAAAGATCACGTGTTCGACTTATAATTCGTGTTCTATTGAAGAGCAAATTACAAACTCTTTTTACTTATTATCACATTATGTATAAAATCGTGTACTGTCTTTTTTCTTTTACTGCTTTGGTGAAACAGTCAGTCGTCAAATTTTACAATGTTATAAGAGCTATAATAGAGTTGGAAGACAATTTTCTCAAACAACCTAAAAGTTTCATTTATATATTGCCCGGATGGAAGGAACTACATCTGATTCAAGAGTTATAAAAATTGCATTAGCTAGACAAAATCCTATTAAAATTCCGGAAGGTACTTTTTTTCTTAATCTATTAGATTTTAAATATATTGACAAACTTATCAATATAAATTATTGTATATAGGTAAATATTACCTTGTTAATGTTAGATTCATCTTGAGAAGTATATTGATAACGCCTTATAGAGGAGAGCGCTATCATTTGAAAGAGTACTCAAAAAATCCATAAACAATTACATGTGAATTTTTTTATCTTTGCATAATACAATTGAAAGAGCATTTAGTGTCCTAAAAAAGTGGTTTCCTATTATAGCAAGCTCAACAAAGTCAAACTATAGTGTTGAAACATAAAAAGAAATTATTGTGCATGCTGCATTTTACATAATTACTTAATAGGTGTAGATCCCTATGAGGTTATTGTTTCAGAAGTTGAACAAGAACTTATATATCATAATCGATCACAAGAAGAACATCATATTGGTAGAGATGAAGATGAAAGTGCAGCTAGACGTGGTCTGAATATAATATGTGATTATGTCATGTCTTTAGTATGTCTGATTTAAATATTTTAATTTTGAAAAAATAATATTCTTAAATATTCTTTTATATAGTATTCTTTTTATAATAATTTTTTTTATATATTTAAGGATGATAAAATAGAAGAAGCCAATTATGAAGACAAATGCAAATGAGAATATGAATGAGTCATCAGGAATATGCAATTGGTCACCAATTAGTTGATGCATATTTATATCAACATATTTTGAAAATATAGTTGGTGGAATTTTTACATCAAAAGCATTGGAAGATATTGTCAAAGAATTAAAAGAGAAATTCTCTAATAAACCAATAGATAAGGAAAAATGCAACATCATCTAAATAATATTAAAAAGGTATTGGTTGGGACTCAATCTCTGAGATATGGAATGTTGAAACTGAAGTATGGTATAAGTTAATTGAGATTTGATTCTTTAGTTTATATTTATTAAAAAATCTTTATATTGTAATAAATTCTTATATAATTACTCTGAGATCTATTTTTTTTCCTCTTTTTATTAGTCTACACCTAATGATAGTGAGTGGATGAATAAGTATATTCAAAATTGTGGAAAGCTCGTTAAACTTTTTGAAAAAGATAGGGCCATAGGATAACTGGCTGAAACTACTTCAGAAATAGTGAAGAAAAGAAAAGCCATGGATGAATGACATAAATCAACTGCAATAAAATCAATAAATACCATCAATGGCATTGATTTGTTGGTTACTCGATATGAGGTGATTTTAGAAAGTTGTAATACACGTAATGGTAATAGTTAGAATTTATCTTTTTTAAATACAATTGGTAGTTCTAAAACTCAACCTTAAGTTGCAACATCTTCTAAGCAAAAGAATGCTAAGAAAAAAGAAATTGATAAGAAAGTCTTGATATTAAAAGACGGACTTGATAATGTTTTGATGCCATTAGAAATTTAACATATGAATTTGTCAAAGCTATCCAACTTCCAATTCCTGCAGGGAAAGTATGAAAATATCTTGGCGGAGTTAGGAGTTGCAACATATCATTTAAGTCTTTTATATTTGTTCATTATTCAAAAGTCATATGTTAAGAGATTTGCCTGGATATCCATTGGAGAATCGCAAAGACTTACTAGTTGAGATGATGAAAGGTAATTAGTTTATTAGTTTTAGGTATTTTATTTTATCTTTTTATTATATCTTTTAAATTCATTTGAAATATTAAAATTTTATTTTAGTAATTTTTTGATTAATTTTTTTTGCTACATGTTTTTATCTCATTTGTATTTTAATATTAATATCAGTAATCTACATTATGAAATAATTTTTCACTTTAAATTTTCAATTGTAAGAAGGGTTATAAGCTCCATTTCAGACATATAAACGAAATTTTTTATCTAATGTTCTTACTTAGTTTCATTATTTTCAAACTTTTTTAATTTTAAAATGCAAAATTGATGCTTTTTTATTTAATTTTTATAATAAGGGTTATTTGTAACTTATATATCAAACCCTTATTTCTATTATTTTCAAGACAAACAACATATTATTTCTTACCTCCCATAACCTTCATTTACTATCCATTCTTCCTAAATAAGATAAAATTAAAAACTCTATCTTACCGTATAAAACCTTATCTTCGTCTACTTTATGAAATCTTACCCTACTTTATTCCCATTTTCTCCAAATAGAATATCAGTGAGGATGTCTGCAACTTGGTCATGAGTGGAAATAGGTTGAAGTTGAAGGAGCCCTTGTTGAAGCTTTCCACGAACTACGTGACAATCAATTTTAATATATTTTGTGCACCTATAGAATAAGGGATTGGCAGCGATATGGCGAGCAGCTTGATTATTGCAATAAAGAATTAACTAGTAGTAAAGGCATACCGAGGTCTTAAAGTAATGTTCAAAGCTATACAATTTCACAAAATTGTTATTGCCATGGAGCAATATTCAACTTTTTCAAAGTAGTGAGAGATAATGAATAACTTTTTTACTTCTCCATAAAATTGGACTTGACTCATGAAAACTACAAAATCCCATGGTAGAGTGTCTGGTCTTTGGGCAACTAGCCCAATCAAAATCACTATAAATTGTAAGTTGTAATGAACTCTTAGATGATAGTAAAATACCTTGACATGAAGTTTTCTTTAAATAACGCAACAACCGATGAACAACATTAATATGGGGTTTGCAAGGTTGATTCATGAACTAACTTAATATGTTGACAGTGAAAATG
The DNA here is from genome assembly GCF_019578655.1 of Ricinus communis. NCBI lineage: Eukaryota > Viridiplantae > Streptophyta > Magnoliopsida > Malpighiales > Euphorbiaceae > Ricinus > Ricinus communis. Next base: position 31,082,951 of record NC_063256.1, on the reverse strand, counting down.
ATGTTAGGTCTTGTAATTGTAAGATATATAAGTCGACCAATAAGAAGACGATAATGATAGATGGAGGGATCCATATGAGTATGGTATTATTAAATTTGAGATGTTTAATAGGAGTATCAACATTGCGAGCACTAGTGAGTATAGAATCATGAAGTAGATATAGCATATTTTATCGTTGGCTTAAGTATATGCCTTCCAATGAGCGAGCAACTTCAATATTAAGAAAATACTTGAGAGAGCCCAAATTTGTTAATACGAAATTGACTAAAGAAAAATCTTTTGACTTTAAGAATAACGTCAGGATTATTTCTTGTGACCACAATATCATCAGCATAAATGAAAATAAAAAAGAAATAAAGAACCATTTCACAAGATAAAAAAAGGAAGATCAGCATATGATTGAAGCAAACTAATTAATAATAAGGCGGTAGAGAATTTTACAAATTAATTATGAGAGGCTTAATTTAAACTATAAAGAGATTTATTAAGTTTGCAAACTAACTTTTTCCCCTTTTCGAGGATGGCTAGATGGTAATAACATATGTACATCCTCGTTTAAATCATCATTCAAGAATGCATTTTGGATGTCAAACTGATCTAATGGCCAATACTTAATTGCTGCTACAACTAATAATATTCAAACAGTTATTAATTTCGCGACAAGTGCAAAAATTTCATGGTAATCAATGCATTCAATTTGGGTGTATCCTTTCGCAACTAGACATGCTTTATAACATGCAATGCTTCCATCAGAATGTTGCTTTAGCTTATAAACCCACTTATATCCAATTGACTTTTGATGGATTGGTAAAAGGACTAAAGACCAAGTGATAGCAGTTTTCATTGCATTAAACTCAAATTTCATTGCTTGTTGCCATTCAGGGACCTGCATAGCTTGAGAAAAGCTAGTAGGTTCTACAATAGAAGATAAAGAACTAAGAAAAAATATTATAAATGAGAAAATTTATCATAGAATAGAAAATTTTGTAAAAGATATAGTGTACCCGTGGAAGAAGGGGTGTGAACATTATGGTAGTGATAGTCTTGAATTTATCTGGTTGGCATGTTTCTTTAAGTGAACGCTGTAATGAAGGACTAATCTAGACTAAGTTTGAAGTAGGCTCAATATTAATAGGAGGGCCATTAGGTATTAGGCTAGAAGAAGGTGTAATAGGTGGAGATAGTTTATTAGGTAAGGTGTCTTATTCTGGATGAATTGTTGATAAAGGAAATGATATGTTAAGATCATGAGTGAAAAAAAAGTATTTTTTTGTTGAAATATTTTTTATTATCAATTAACGTTGATTTGAAATAACAAAAAGCTGACTAGTAATCCCTGTCCCTTTTAGCACTAAAGTGCATATCCATGTGGATATCAATATACTACCCTCGTGATAGGTCACAAATAGTTATATTTATTGTGTTTAATTCCCTTGCGATTTGGTTGAATAATGTACTTAATTATGGAAATTCTGTTTATTCTGACTTAGGTGATGAAATATCAAGGATTGAGCAAAATCCAGCCTAAAGACATATTTTAAGTCATCATTTGTTAAAAAACCAAGTCTTTTGGAGGAGGTGCAGAAATCTGCACAGAAGATCACTGTCGACAAGGCATTGACCACGCCTTATAGCCCATGAGCTCCGCAGAAATCTATGTAGAAGACTACTGTCAACAAGGCGTGGCCACGCCTTGCGCCCCATGAGCTACTAAAAGATATGAAAGAGAGCTTCAAAATTTTCAGAGATTAATTTGTGGTAGACCTATTCCTAGTTAATTTCCTTTATTTTTAGAAGTGTTAGATTAATAGAACTTTCTTCCATGTATTTAGGGTTTTAATTTATTTAGATCACTCTTAATCTTATCCTTTCTTATAGGGATAAGATTAAATAGGAAGCATATTTCTTTTTTATAAGGATTCTACTATTAGGGTTTAGGGTTTTACTTCCTATATAAGGACGGCCAGATACTTTGAGCAAATAATTCATATTCTTATTCTTCTTCTATTCTCTACAATTCTTGTGAATTCTTACTCCACCATGAGTGGCTAAGTTTTTAGTTTCTAATTCAAGAGTGAATAAATCCCAATTGTGATTTTGTGAGGCTTTGTGCTTAACAGGATTCTTCTTTAATTCAAGTATTCTTTATTTCTTGTTCTTATTCTTTATGAATAATTGATATTGATTGAACTGACGACTCAATTTTGATATTGATTTTTCTATTGCTAAACTTTGAGTTTGTGATCCGTAACTGTCATGAACGATTGACACAAGTAGCAAGGAGCTGGCTCATGTTTGTGTGATTACGGCTTATTCGAATTACATAGCTTGCATGATAGGCTCTAGGGAAATAAAGGAACAAGGTTAATTCGATTGCAGTTATCTCAATTAATTAATGTTGGTTTAGTCATTCTCATTATTCTTAATGCTATCATTAAGTTGATATGGAACGCTATCGTGCCCAGTTGACTAATGGTAAGTTTTGATTTGGATGTTGGGTTTGAGTCAATTGTATTAGAAGAATTACACTTGTTGCGGCTTTTTCGAATATGTAGACTAAGTACTTGAATAGAAGAATTGATATTTTAGCCTATGATCATGATTACAATTAGATGGAATTAGCACTCTTGAATTGGAAACTTGTTAAGATTGATTTTTATTTACTTTAATATTCAGCCTTCATTATTTTCTGCTTATTTATAATTTTGATTCAAACATTTAAAACCCCCCTTATTATTTTACTTTGAGAAACTATCTACATTGGTTCCCTTGGGATTCGACCTGGTTTCACTGTTTCTACAAGTTAGTTTAGGAAAATGAGTAATTTATTTTGAAGGGCTTCGACAACCCGTTCAAATTTGGCGCCGTTGCCAGGGAGCCTATTTTAGTTTCTCATTGTTTAATTTAATTATTTATGACTCGTTCTTCTCAAGCTATTGATTTGCAGTATAATCCTGAAATTGAGAAGACAGCGCGTCAATTAAGAAAGGAGACTAAGCAAAGAAAAAGTTGTCTCATAGAGGAATTGGAGATAGATTTGGCTATTGATGACACATCTATCTTTCAAGAAGTTGCAAAAAATATGGCGAACAGAACTCTCAAAGAGCTAGATGCACCGAATTTAAATCAACAACCTTTATGCATTATATTTCCCAATATTGCAGTTGATTTTGAATTAAAATCTGGTTTAATTCACTTACTTCCTTCTTTTCATGGATGTGCAGTTAAAGATCCCCATAAACACTTGAAAGAATTCCATATTATATGCTCCGGAATGAAGCCACATGGTGTAATCGAAGAGCAAATAAATTTTAGAGCTTTTCCATTTTCTTTGAAGGATAAAGCAAAAGATTGGCTCTATTATCTACCCTCCAAGTCAATAACAATATGGAATGAGATGAAAAAATTGTTCTTAAATAAGTTCTTCCCTGCAACAAGAGCTGCCAACATCAGAAAAGAAATTTATGGTATAACACAGTTCAATAGAGAAACATTGTATGAATATTGGAAAAGGTTCAAGCAACTGTGTGCTAGCTGCCCCCATCATCAAATTTCTCAGCAACTCTTAATCCAATACTTCTATGAAGGATTATTGCCAATGGATAGGAGTATGATTGATGCAACAAGTGGTGGAGCTTTGGTAGACAAGACACCTGAAGAAGCCAAGCAATTGATTTCAAACATGGCTGAAAATTCTCAGCAATTTGGTACAAGAGCTAATGGAGCTATTAGGCGAATTAATGAGGTAAGCACTAAAAATCTTGAAAATTAAATTTCTGATTTAACTGCTTTGGTTCGTCAAATGGCTATAGGGCAATTGCAAATGGCAAAAGTTTATGGAATATTCTCACTTCAAGGACATCCCACCGATATGTGTCCAACATTGCAACAAGACTCGATGCAAGAGGCTAATGCTCTAGGCGGATTTACTAGTCAACCTCAAAGGAAGTATGACCCTTTTTTCAATCATTATAATCCTGGATGGAGAGATCACTCGAATTTGAGCTATAGAAACTAAGGAGGACAACAAAATTATCCTTCCCAGAATTTCATTAGGCCACCTCAAGTTCTCCAAAAACCTCAAGCTTCAAATTTAGGTATGTCTTTGAAAGATATTATTAAAAATATTGCTAACAATGCTCTTCAATTTCAATAAGAAACAAGGTCAAGCATTCAGAGTTTAGGCAATCAAATTACTTAATTGGCTACGTCGGTTAGAAAATTGGAGGCTCAAAATTCTAGAAAACTACCTTCACAACCAGAGATAAATCCAAAGGAGAATGTTAATGCAATTTTTTTTAGAAGTGGAAAGGAGATTCCTTCAAGGTCGATTCTACTTAAGAAAAGTGAACCGAGCAAGGAAAAGGAAGAAGAAGCTTCCTCTAAAGCATCACGTGGGGTAAAATTCGATCGTCCTCTATCTCTTTCATCTCACACTTCATTACCTCATTTTCCTAGCAGATTAGCTAAGCCAAAAGAAGATGAGCAAGAAAAGGAGATCCTGGATACATTTAGGAAGGTGGAGATAAATATCCCATTGTTGGATGCTATCAAGCAAATTCCTAAATATGCAAACTTCTTGAAGGAATTGTGCACAAACAAAAGAAGGATGAAGAAAAAGGAGAAAGTGGTGGTAAGTAAGAATATGTCGGCCATCTTACAAAAGAATATACTAGAAAAATGCAAGGATCCAGGTATGTTTTCATTACTTTGTGTTATTAGTAATACGAAAATTGAGCGTGCCATGTTAGATTTAGGAGCTTCCATTAATGTCATGTCATTTTCTATCTATTAAGAGTTGAAACTAAATAACTTGCAAAAGACTAGTGTAATGATTCACTTAGCTGATCACTCTTATATTCATCCCCTTGGAGTTGTTGAAGATGTTTGGGTGCAGGTTAATGAGCTCATATTTCTTGTCGACTTTTACATTTCGAAAATAGATGGTAATTCCTCATTAAAACCAGCATAGATTTTATTAGGACGACCATTCAAGAAAACTGCTAAGACAAAGATTAATGTAGATGAGGGTACTCTCTCCATAGAGTTTGATGGAGAGATTGTTAAATTTAATATTTTCGATGCGATAAAATATTTTAATAATTTACATTTTCTTTGCCATATTGATGTAATTAATCCAATTGTGCAGGAAGTATTTGCAAAAAAAAAAATATTAGTGATGAGCAAGAATTAGATGCACAATCTAATTTAGAAGTGGAAATTAGAAGATTGGATTCGGATAAAATTTTCAAACTGAATGGTCATAGATTGAAGATCTTCCATGAGAGTGAAATTGCTTTATGTTTCATTAGTTTTCCTTCGGATCACCCCACTTATTTGGATGACTCAAATATTTTATCATTCCGTCGAACATAACGACGTTAAACAATTGCGCTATTGGGGGGCAACCCAAATACTTACTTTATTTTATTTTTTTTCTCACTTACTTTATTTTATTTTTAGTTTTTAGTTTTTAATTTTTTTTAATAAAGAAATTCAGTTTTTTTTCTCTAGCAGGAGACTAATTTCTATAAGAAGTGACCACGCCTTGTTCCGAGACATCTTCTGTTCTGTAAAAAAAAAATTCTATTGTTACTCTTACAGAAGCTCGCTTCTTATAAGGCATAACCACGCCTTGTTTCAAAACACCTTCTGTTTTGTTTTGAAAAACTGCACCTCAAGATTACATAAGCTCGTTTCTTATAAGGCGTGACCACGCTTTATTGCAGCTTTGTTTTGACTTCTTTACTTTATTTTACACAAGCTCGTTTCTTATAAGGCGTGACCACGTCTTATCTCAAACCACTTTTTTTTATTATTTATTATTATTTTTTTGTTTATTTATTTATTATTATTATTATTTATTTTTTGTTTTTTAATTTTTTAATTTATTTTATTTTATTTTATTTTTAATTTTATTATTATTATTATTTATTTTTGTGCTTAAAAAAAAGAGAGAGAAAAGAAATGAGAACGTTTTATTTTGCATAGCCACCAATGTTTTATTTTCTTTTGCAGCAGCCATCACTAAAACTTCCTATTTTCACTAGGCGGTTCTACCTCCTTTCCCGCCATCACTATTAACTATTCAGTCCGAGTTGCTCGCAAATCAGGGGAGTTTCATATTTCTTTTCATTTCTTTTGTGAGCCATTTTCTTTTTGATACATTGAGGACAATGTATAGTTTAGGTGTGGCGGAGGAATATGATAATCACATGATCTCTTTTTGAAAACATCTTTTTATGCTTACAATTAGGTATGCTTTAATTCATATGTGTTACTTTTTCTTTTACAACCTTGAGTTTTATTTTGATAACCTGGAATACCATGTAAGTTAGAAATACATTTTTGGTTTGAATTTCAATGCATAAAAGGGGATAAGCATGATTAATGCTTCTTTAAAACTATCTGAAGGTATCTTATTAGTTTATTGATTGAAAAATGCACAAGACTTAATACAAATGTAAACATTCAAGTGAGCTTTTGAGCCTTAGAACAGTTCATTATATTCTGCTCTGACTGTTTTTTATGAGTATTATCAAACTAGTATGATTATTCTAGAACTTGCTTCTGAATTCATGTTGAGACCACATCTTTGGATTGATGCTTTAATATGATAAGGGCAATTAGGATTAACCTATTCTTAGACTCTTAAAAGACCTACCTTGTTGATTTTCCTTTTAGTCAGCCACTTTGAGCCTATTTTCTTTTTTCTTGTTGTTAACACATGTTGTTTAACCCAAGACCTTTCATTTGCTACCTCTATTTTTCTACCCTTGTCAAGACAAGAAGGGAAGTGTTCCATGGTACAAATGAAACAGAGAAAAAAAAAAGAGACAAAAAAAAAGGAGAAAACAGAGACAAAAAAAAAGAAGAGGGAAAGAAAAGGAAGAAAAAGAGGAAAAGAAAATTGATATCTATTCCTTTCATGAAGAGGAGAATTGAAGAAGTATTCATCAAATATACTGAATTAAATTATTACTCCTCACAAGTTCTCATATAAAATGTGGGAATAAATATCAACTTTCGAAATTTTTTTTTGTAGTATGTTTCATGGATGTGACATAAGTTATCATGCAAGAATCTAATCTTTTTGTCTTGATTATGAAACATTTCAATTTTTTCTTTTATCATACCCTTTCCTAAGCCCCATTACAACCCTTGTAAAGTCATGTGTGGTGGAGACTTGATTCATTAGCAAGCTTATGGTAATAACATGCTATGTTTTGATTCTGAGAGTAAATACACCCTAAACACTTTGAGAGTATTGAGTGAAACCATGTTAGGGTGTTAAGTCTCATTGCTTTGATTTTAATGAATTATTGAGATACCTGTTCTTTTTATAAAATTTATCCTATGAGTGCTAATCTCTTGATTGTTATTATTATTCAGCTCATTAATGTATGTTTAACTTATTTGATATTTGAGGAGATTAAAAGAGATGAAAGGAAGGTTAAAAGGAGAATTGGTGTGTTGAATTAAGGTATGCTTGAGGACAAGCATAAATTAGGTGTAGGAGAATTTGATAGGTCACAAATAGTTATATTTATTGTGTTTAATTCCCTTGCGATTTGGTTGAATAATGTACTTAATTATGGAAATTCTGATGAAATATCAAGGATGAAGCAAAATCCAACCTAAAGACATGTTTTAAGTCATCATTTGTCAAAAAACCAAGTCTTTTGGAGGAGGTGCAGAAATCTGCACAGAAGATCACTGTCGATAAGGCGTGACCACGCCTTACAGCCTATGAACTCTGCAGAAATCTATGCAGAAGACTACTGTCAACAAGGCATGGCCACGCCTTGCGCCCCATGAGCTGCTAAAAGATGCGAAAGAGAGCTTCGAAATTGTCAGAGATTAATTTGTGGTAGACCTATCCCTAGTTAATTTTCTTTATTTTTGGAAGTGTTAGATTAATAGAACTTTCTTCCACGTATTTAGGGTTTTAATTTATTTAGATCACTCTTAATCTTATCCTTTCTTATAGGGATAAGATTAAATAGGAAGCATATTTCTTTTTTATAAGGATTCTACTATTAGGGTTTAGGGTTTTACTTCCTATATAAGGACGGCTAGATACTTTGAGCAAATAATTCATATTCTTATTCTTCTTCTATTCTCTACAATTCTTGTGAATTCTTACTCCACCATGAGTGACTAAGTTTTTAGTTTCTAATTCAAGAGTGAATAAATTCCAATTGTGATTTTGTGAGGCTTTGTGCTTAACAAAATTTTTCTTTAATTCAAGTATTCTTTATTTCTTGTTCTTATTATTTATGAATAACTGATATTGATTGAACTGACGACTCAACTTTGATATTGATTTTTCTATTGCTAAACTTTGAGTTTGTGATCCGTAACTGTCATGAACGATTGACACAAGTAGCAAGGAGCTGGCTCATGTTTGTGTGATTACGGCTTATTCGAATTACATAGCTTGCATGATAGGTTCTAAGGAAATAAAGGAACAAGGTTAATTTGATTGCAGTTATCTCAATTAATTAATATTGGTTTAGTCATTCTCATTATTCTTAATGCTATCATTAAGTTGATATGGAACGCTATCGTACCCAGTTGACTAATGGTAAGTTTTGATTTGGATGTTGGGTTTGAGTCAATTGTATTAGAAGAATTATACTTGTTGCGGCTTTTTCGAATATGTAGACTAAGTACTTGAATAGAAGAATTGATATTTTAGTCTATGATCATGATTACAATTGGATGGAATTAGCACTCTTGAACTGAAAATTTGTTAAGATTGATTTTTATTTACTTTAATATTCAGCCTTCATTATTTTCTGCTTATTTATAATTTTGATTCAAACATTCAAAACCTCCCTTTTTATTTTACTTTGAGAAACTATCTACATTGGTTCCTTAGGATTCGACCTGGTTTCACTATTTCTACAAGTTAGTTTAGAAAAATTAGTAATTTATTTTGAAGGGCTTCGACAACCCGTTCACCTTATTTCTGATATATATAACGCGGTGATTTCAGTCTAAAATCGAAATAGTAAATAGAAGTAAAGAGTTATTGGTAGAGAAAAAATTGATGGAATCCAATGATGTGCGAGGGAATATGCTTTTATAGAAAGTGACATCACAATTAACAAAAATCTCTTTATTTTGAATATCGAATAATTTATAACCCTGTTGAGCAAAAGGATATACAATGAAAATCCTAGGAAGTGCATGTTTATCAAACTTATGTTGGATATTAGTATTATGACCAAAACATAAACAACTAAAAATACGCAAATGTGTATAAGTAGGCAATCTATTAAATAATAATTCATAAAAAGTTTTTTTATTGAGGACTTTCGATGGAGTCCCATTAATTAAATAAGCTACAGTAAGGATGCGCTCACCCTAAAATTTTGAAGGTAAATTTGTTTGAAAGTGAAGTGCGTGTGCCACATTAATCAAATGACGATGCTTGTGTTCAACCAAACTGTTTTGTTGAGGCGTACAAGCACAACTATACTGATGAATAACACTAACTAAAGGAAAAAAAGTTGTTAGTAATTTTATTGAAAAATTATAAACCATTATCACTATGTATTTGTTTGATAGTAATATTAAATTGATCTCTAATCATAGTAAAAAAAATTTAGTTATAAAAAAAGTTTGAAATTTTTGTTGCATCAAATATACTTTTGTAGTACGAGGATAATCATCCACAATGGCTAAAAAATAATGTGTATCAGTAATAGAAGAATTAGTGCATGATACCCAAACATCATTATAAATTAAATCAAAACAAGCAATAGATTTAGCAGTATTGTGACTGAAAGGTAAACAACATTACTTGGCCAAAAGTCATATATTAGAGTCTAAAATAGTAAATTTGGATGAGATACTAGTATTGGGATGGCCAAGATGCCAATGCTATACGTCCACATAATGAAAAATGGTAGCAAAAGAGGTAAAATGAACAGGCTTGATATTGAGATAATAAAGTCCACTATGTTCATTACCCACTCCAACCACTTTCTTCATTTGTAGGTCTTGAAATATACAATAGTTAGGAAAAAATAAACATAACAATTCAGGTCCTCTGTGATTTTACCAATGAATAATAAATTAAACTTAAAAGAAGATATATATAAAACATCATTTAATATTATGTCTTTAGTGATCCTATATGTGAAATGGAGAAATGAGTACCATTTGGAAGTTTAATAGGTGGATCATGATGAGCTTTTATATTATTCAAAGAATTTAAATCATAAGTCATATGGTTTGTACAACCTGAGTCTATAACCTAATGATTAGCATGTCTAAAATAGTAACTTGTAGCCATACCTGCAAAGTTGACTAAAGAATTAGAAGTGCTTGGAAAAATTAAAGCAAGGAGTTCTTGAGTAAAAGGTAAGGCTGAACCATTAATAGTGCTATCAACAATTGCTGCGACTCGCTTATTAGGAGCATCCCATTTAACTTGAATTTCATCTTGTTGATAATTTGGATTCCAAGTTTCTTTCGAAATCTTGATTCTGAATGTCCATCAAATCTATAGTAATTATAATGATATTGAACTCTATCTTATTAAAAATTTAGATTTCCAGGTTTCTTTCAGCATCTTGATTCTCAACAGCCATCAAGTCCACAATAATCACAATGATATTTTGGTTTACTGTCACAATGATATTTTGGTTTACCGCCACATGATTTGCTTTGTTGATTATGAAAGGCAGCTAAAGCTGATTATTCTTAATGATTAACAAGATTAACTATGATAACATATTATTGTCTTTCTTCTTTTAATAAAAGAGAATTAGCTTTGGAAACATTAGGCAATGGGATTCATGAGGAGAATTTCATTCTGGCCAAAACTATATGATTCATTAAAACCCATAAGAAATTGGATCAAATGGTCTCTTTGTTGAAGATTGTTGATTTCTTGGACACTACTATAAGTACAAGTAGGATAATTGTTATATGTAGAAAGCTCATCCCACAGTCCTTTACGAATAGTACAATATGTAGAAATTGAATTATTCTTTTGCATGTGGTTGGCGATGGTTCATTATATTTCAAAAATCCTTAGTGAATGATCTCTTGAGAAAATCTTTCATGAAGATCAGTCCAAACTTCACAGGCTATCTTTATATTGATAACACTATTGGCTATTCCTCTAGTCACGATATTAAGAAGCCATGAAAGTAACATATTCTTGTAGGATTCCAATAAGAAAAAAATGAGAGTCTTTAACTGGTTTATTAATGATACCATTAATAAAGCCTAGTTTATACTTTGCTTCCAAAGCCATGGTAATAGCCTAACTTCATGTGGAATAGTTGTTACCATTTAATTGTTGAGTAATCAACATGGTTTCTAGGTTGTAGAATATAGTATATAGTATGTGATTAATCGGGTTCTGTATTTTTTGGAAGTGATAGAAGTGGATTTGCTGGAAGTAGTATTCTCTATTAGTGAATAAAATTGTTATTGCTCTCATAACATAATAGAACCATAAATTATTGTGTATTCTCTTATTTTATTCACTAATAGAGAATGGCTAAGAAAGTATTAAACCTAATACAATGGCTAAGAAAGTATTATGTTATGTTACATATTTTTTAGGATGCATAATTATATATACATAATGTTACAATGGCTAAGAAAGTATTAAACCTAAGATTGTTGAATACAAAAGGCAATAAAATATTCTGCCAATATACTATATATAACTACGGAACGTAATAAAAAATATGTACAACTAATAGATATTATGTACAGCTAATGTAATTGATTGTTTTTTATGGCATATAAAAATTATTTTTTTTTGGAAAAAAACGGTAATCATATTTAGGGCAATACTTTAGAGTATTATTTTACCTTAACTTTTATGATTTACGCCATAGCATTTAATGTTCTTAAAATAGAATATGAGGGCTTTAAAATGATAGAGCATAAATTTTAGAGTTTTATATTAAAATATATGATTGTGTAAATTTGAATCCTTGAAATATGAATTCTAGAAATTTTTTAATTTCATGAGTAATGCAGTAAATTTGCTTATTTTTTCATTCATTTTACCACTTATTAAATTGTGTAATTGACATATATTAGTAGTATGAAATGTGATCTTTAATTTGATATAAAGAACACTCAAAACAAATATTTATACAAAAAAATTATGATTTTTTGAAGTTGGGATGTTGAGAGTCGAAATCTGGAAATGTTTTTCCAAATTCTTGGGTCTTAAGGTTGAAGATGAAGTGAAATCAACTCTCTTCATCTCTGTAATTTTCTCAAACAAATACTTGTAGGCATCAAAAATTAAATCTGATTGAACTATTGAACTCACAACACATGAAAAATGGAGAGGCAAACAAAATTTCAGAAATGATAGGACACATCAAAAATTAAATCCGATTGCACTATCGCACTCGCCATTCACTGCATGTGTGGTAGCGGTTGGCTGCTAAGCAGTCAGCGACATGAACTATCCTCACTCTCACTGGTGGTGCGTGGGGGCACATGCAGCATCTTCAAAAGGCAATTTTTGACATCGCCACTACAACTAGACTCTATATCTTGTTGTGGTATTTTTGGTATATTAAATTTATATTTTCGGGATTGTAAAATATTCTATTTGATATTTTATGTAGAAAATAAAAAATAAAAAAAATTATTTTGATAATAATAAAATCTAGAAAAGAATAAGAGTTGTTTTTTAATTAATATTTCTGAGGATGTTGAGGTCCAACAGGAGAAAATAATTATTCTATCTATATCTTTTAATTATTTTGATGATTCAATGATTAAAATGCAATTTTTAATCGATTTTACTTATAAAATTCATTAAAAATTATATATATATACATGTTGGTATATCAATATTATTCCATTAAATTTTCCAAACGTTGTTAATAACTCCATATTCTTATGTTGAGTTCTAGTTATGCCTAAATTTGTGTTCATTTTGTAAATTGTATTGAATTTGAGATTTTTTTTAACGATCTTTGTCATTTGATTTTTCTTAAATATGTATAAGGAATCATGCCTCGTTTGAGAGAATAGAAAAGCTTAAAGATCATAGTGACAAAAAAAGGAATACATATATTTCTAGTGACAAATGTTTAAAAATCACTTTTATAGTGCTTAGGACTCGAGCTATAAGAGAAAAGCTTAGAGGACTAAAAGAAAATCTCACCACATATAGAATATATCCTCATCATAACATTGTTGAACATGTTAGAATTATCAATGACATACTTCAAGAGATATAACTCATAGGATTCATGTGTCAAATAATAAGAAAAAATATAATGCTTTACATGTCATTTTATAGATATCCTTGAAGAAAATTTAAAAGTTTTTGGTTAAGGGAATTGGATGAAGACTTTTGAACTAGACCAAATGACCATATGCATATATTGGTTGGAAAACTAATATCTATTATACCTTAATTTACCTGTTCTTAAATGAATACACTTGGAAGAATTTGATTAAGTCTTCTACTTTAGCTTCCAGTCCTAGTCTAGTCTCAGTACTGCTAGATTGATTGTTCCAAATCTTCCTTTGCTTAAGAAAATGGTCCCAACTATCATGAATAGGAAGAAAGTGGAAGAGTCTATTCCTAGAAAGATCTTATATAAATTTACTTAAGATCCATTAGTTTATTTTATTATTACAACATTAGTTGTGTTTATAGTTTTTCTTTATACTGCGATAGTGAACATTATATATATATATATATATATATATATATATTATGAAGTTTGATTTGTATTTCAAATTGTTTTTATTTTGATTCATAATATGGGCATTCAAGAGAGTGACAAAATTTTAAATATATTTTCATCTAGAATAATAATTAGCACAATTTAAATTAAACTTAAAGAAAGTTTTTTTCATTTGAATTTTGATAATGACTAGGAACTTTATGAACTTTCGATTCTAATTGTAACATTCCCGTTACATGCTAACCAACAGACATTTGCCAGGTGGCATACAAGCATCATAGATTATATACTACATGTAGATAGGTCAATAGATAAATTATTAAGAATTAAAACACAAGGTTATTAACATATAAATATATTATTATACTTAAATATCATTTAACAAGTATTCAAAACATCTTCTTATGCCTTACAAGGCATACATCCATATACATTACATAACTACATACAAAATGCATCACGAGGAGACTTCGCAAAACTGGCCCAACCTGATAGAACTGCTAAATGCTAAACTTTGGATACAACCAACAATGCACTACTATCTACAAACCTGAAAAAAAAATTTGGAGAGGGGTGAGCCTCCAACTCAGTAAATAAATAATAAATATAATCTATATCACATACACTTAATACAATTTCCACTCAATCACATAACTTACCATGACTCATAATTTACGCATAAGTCCATACCATTCTACTCAATTCATTACAACCGTCAGAAGAAAATACAATTCGATAATTATAGTTAGTTCTCACGGCTCGTGGATCCCCTTTAATGTGTTGCTCCACCTCATCCTCACCTATCACATACGTAAGCTGCTCCGCCTCATCCTCACGTTACATACTTTTATAGCCTCTCAGGCTTTATATATAAATCCGCGAAAGATGTACTGCAAAAAAGATGTTCAAAATATAGCTTCAAAATAAATTTTTGCCAGATGGCAAACCATTCTTTCTGTTTTTTATTTTGAAATCGAATACATAAGAGGAGATTCGAATTCAATTCCAGACTTTCTAACTAGAGAGTTCCTTCAAAAACAGGAGTGGCAACACCAAGAAAATCGAGAGCAAAAGACAAAGAGGAAAAGCCAACAGCAAATACAAAAGCTGTTCAAAGCCCAAAAAAGGAGATTTTACCCTCCTCTTCAAAGCCTATCAGAACCTGGACTGAGATCATCCAGGAAGAAATAGACAAAAGCAAAGAAGACCCGGCCCAAAAGCAATTCCAAATTCAGGAGTGGCTTGCACAGCAAACTCCCGAGTTTTTAAAGATGGTCGAAGAATATTCAAAGCAAGTGGTAGAGCTTTACTCCGAAATTTCTCCAAAGTCATCTTCCTCTTCAAACAAAGGTAAAGGTATACTCTCTATCCCTTTTTCAAAACCTGAGATAGCAATTTTTCCTCAAAATCTATCTCAGAGCTCTCAAAGTATTTCAAAGCCCAACTCACAAGAAATAGTTTTGTCACAAACAAAACTTTTCAAAACCAATGAATATGTAAAAAAGCAAAACTTTCAAAACATTTTAACTATTGAGGAAGGATTCTGTACAGAAAGCCCCTCAAAACTAGTTTCAAAAGTTTTTCCTCTAGGATGGTACTTTAAACCCTGGAATATATCAAAACCCCAATCTTACTACCAGTCTATCCTTGAGGTAACTAGTTCTGCAAAATTCAAACACTTCAAAAAGCATAAAGACCACAAGTCCTAGCATATTCCACATGCACCATCCAAAGAATCCACCCTTCAGATTGGGAAATGGATTTACATTCACCAAGATCTTTTCCAACCTCCCTCCAAAGCACCTACCCTTCAAGCCTAAATATATCTTTCAACTATTGGGATTACCAACAAGCTTGGTTTAATACCTTTCTTTTACAAAACGAGGGACAGAGCCATTCTTGGCTTTTCTACTTCGACACAAGTACAATCCAAACTTCAAAAATTGCATATTGGTTTAAACAATGGTGAAATTATTATGGCAACGTTCCAGAAACTATAATTCCAGAAGTTCTCTCTTTGTTTAATCTATTCAAAGCTCACTATAAACCCAACAAAATAGAAAGACGTTTTCCCCCCTTACTTCTATTTTGTTCAAACTTCTTTCTCCCCTAGGTATGTATATGGTATTTCCATTTCAACCAAGCAGCAGACAGAGAAATCATCCTTGCCCGAAGATTCAAAGTTAAATGGTGGGATAAATTCAACCACCAAGAAAAATTATCTCTAAAGATGGTACAAAGTTTTCTTTCAAAAAATAGCTCATTGCCACCTTTGAAAGAACATACCACTTTCCTGACATAAAAGTCTTTCATTCAAACAGAAGAAGATTTCTTACAATTGATCAAACAGTTGTCAGAGACCGCCTCTTCAAAAGGAAAATCTAAAGCTTCATCTTCCTCTTCCAGCACCAGCTCAGCAGCAATTAATCTAGATGGTGAATCGAATGAAGATGACTGTTTTGGGATATTTAAGCCCATCAAATGATATCTTTGTAAAAATAAAAATATTTTTTAAAGCAATATTGCTGTTTAGAATTGCAGCTTCAGTTTTCCCCGCAATTCTGATCTTTGAACTATTGGCTGAGGTGAGCCTTTCTTTTGTTTCTTGATGATATCTTTTAGGAACTAGCTCATAATTGATACAGTTGAGGTCTACTCCCGTATCAAACAAAGCTATAGTTTCTATCTGGAAATCATCAAGGAAAATGAGTTTTATTTGAATCAAATATTTTCTTGAGGTTATTTCTTTTAAAATATTAATGAAGTTTTTTGGGACATTTTCAGAAACCTCAAGATTTTAAAAATCATCTTCTTCAGAATCAGTATCACTATTTTGTTTAAAAATCAAGCTTTGGAGCAAGACATAATCATTTTGTTGTTTTTCTTTCAACTCTTTGAGTTCAGCTTTGATGGTTTTAATTTCTTTTTGAAGTTCTTGGATAGTAGGGAGAGGATTTTTTTAGCTTTTTCCCTTTTTCCAAGATCATAGGTGTTCTTACTAGAAGAAGGGATGAGGGTTTCAGTTTTTAGAATTTTTTTCAAAACTTGTTTTTGGATTTGAGGGTTATTAATATGCTTGACTGCTTCAAGAAGAGCTTCTTGTTGCTTAGTGAGCATATTAATATTTTTTGGAATTTCATTTGATTCCGATTCAGAATAATCGGAAGAGATTTTAATTTCATTAATTTGAAATTCCTCCTCTGTATTTGAAAATTCTGATTCAGAGGAATCAATAAGAAGAGCTGAAATTTTGCTCAAAATTTCTTTTTCTATTTGGAGCTCATGAAATTTTTTAGAAAACTTGCAATACTTTGAAGTGTGTCCCTTTTTCCCACATTTGTAGCAAGAAATTTTGCCAAAATCATTTTTAGAATTTTGTTTTAGAAATTTAGAAGAGGATGGTCTTTTGTAGAAATTCTCTCTGTTTTTGGGCACTTTTCTATTTTGAAAAAATGTTTTTTCTTAAAAGATTTAGAAAAATCTTCTTTGCATTTTCCTTTGCAGGTAGGGGAAGGTTCTATGGGATTATACTCAAAATGGTTACAAAAGCTACGTAGCTCTTCTCTAGTCTTCTTCATTTCCCATTTGAGTTGTCTTTGGAGTTTAAGGTCATGGCAAATTTTTAATCCCTCTTTCTTAGTAAGGCTAACTAATTCACCATAAGTATAGAAATCATAAGGGATCTAGCCATTATGGGCTTCTCTTATGGTATTCCTAACCCTTTCACATAGTATCTTAGGTAAACCAGCTAAGAATTTTTATTTCCAGAAAGGTTGGTTTGAATATTCCCTAAGCATGACTCTGGTCGGGAAAGTATCTTTATAAGCTTGGAAGTTGCTAAGTTTTTTGCAGGTTAGATTGCTGAGAAGCTCAGCATTCTTATCTTTTAGAAGAGAAGGGTCTCCTATGAAATGGAGAAAAATCATTAAGATTAAGGTTGACACAGCATCCTCAATAGGATTTCCTAGCTCATCTAAGATGGGGGTCCCTTCTATGGTGGTTTGGATGGCACCTAGAATTTGGAGCTGCTGTGCTTGTGTGAGATGGTAATCCCACCATCCTTTAAGCTGGCCAGAAAATCCAGCTATAAGGAGCTCAGCAATGGCTCTATCGGAGGTACCGCTTTGGGTTTTGTAGGTATTGGTTGCCATGGTCATCTGTTTTAAGAGACCAAGAATGTTGTATTCTGACATTCCATCTATATTCCATTCATAGACGTAAGAGGCATTGAATCTAGATTGGGTGAGGATATTATTTCTATTTTCTATTCCTAAATCTGGGGCAGTATTCCTAGAAGTATGCCAAGTCAATCTAGGGGCTTGCCATCCCAATCTGTTGATGTTTGAAGGTTTTTTAGCGATACTTTCAAGCTTTGAATCATCGGATTCATTGCTTTGGGCTTGATCTATAGCACTGATATTCCTACTGCTTTGAGGAGTATCGGGTACTAGATTTTTGGAGGACTTAGAAGTGACTAATTTGCTAAGCTGTTCCCTGACTGCTCTAGCAAACTCAGTTTGCTTTTGAAATTGGTCTTGACTAGGCTTTGAGATCTAGTAGGTTTGAAGACTAGGTTTTTGAGCTTTTCTGTTTGACTTACCTCTCTTGGATGACCAGTGTTGGGGATTGGAGAAGTGAAGACTATAGGAGGTTTTTGAATTTGGCTTTCTATCCTAGCGAGTTGTTTCTCTATTGTGTTAAGATAGGTATTTGAGAAATTGTTCTGCTGAACAATATTCTTGACATTTTTCTCAAGCTCTTCTCCTACTAATTTGTAAGGTGTGGCTTCTATTTCGTTCTCTCTATAAGAAATGGTTATTTTCCTAAGGGGAGGATGTTCAGACTGAATGGTTTGGTTTTCTCTGACCTTCCACTCTGGAGTCTTATTCCTTACAGTAACAGGACTAATAAGTTTTTATTTGAAAGGATAAAGAATACTGTTTTCTTTGTAATAAATCTGAAATCAATTAAAAAATTTGATTTGGATTCTGTTTTATATGTAAAATTGGTAATATCCTTCTTGGATACTATCCTTTTCTTGTAGAAAATGTTTAAAAAATCAAAGTTTTTTGGAATGGTTTTTCTTTGAATAGAAATCTTCATGTAAAAGCTTTTTATTAATTTGAAAATCTTTTGAAATCATGTTGATTTCTGCTTCTAGATTTTGGGTTATTGCAGATGGTGATGGTGAAGAGGGGGTAGAGACAATCTCTATATCATCATCCTTTTTTTATTCATTGTGAATAGGTCTAGGGATATTGCTTTGGTAATCAACATTTTGTAGTATGGTGTTTGTGCTTGGTATATCAGATATTGAAAATCTTGGTTGTGTTTGTGATGGAGTTGGTTCTTTGTAAGTGGCATAAATAACATAAGGTATTTTTGATGCCCTTCCAAAATCTATGGTCGAGGTTGAAGAATCATCATCAGAAAATCTAGAAGAAGTTGATTTCCTGTTGAATGTAAGCTTGATTTTCCCATCTGGAAACTGGGTTATGTTTCTGAGATTTGTATTTGGTTCTGTTTGCTTTGGTGATTCAGGTTGGGTTGCACCTTCAAGGATCCATTCTTCAGGAAGAGTGATATCCTTCCATTGAATAGTTTTTGGAATAGTTGCATTGGATTTGGAAAGATCTGTTTGGAGGAATAAGGTTTCTCCTTTTGGTGAGTGGAGTTTGTGTTTTGAACCAAAAGCAGAAATCATGGCTTTGTAATGTATTTTAAAAATCAATGCTATTGGAATAGATCTTTCAAGCATTTTGTAATTCTGTGTTTTTATTTGGAGAACAATGCTCTTTAAAACATTTTTGTCATTTAAAGAAATTATAATGTTTGGAAAACAATTGAAAGAAATTGGTCCTTTATTAAGGCTTGACTCAACAGTACCTAATAAAGAATCATAGAAATTTGTAA
This sequence comes from Ricinus communis, assembly GCF_019578655.1. Lineage (NCBI taxonomy): Eukaryota > Viridiplantae > Streptophyta > Magnoliopsida > Malpighiales > Euphorbiaceae > Ricinus > Ricinus communis. The sequence goes on along the minus strand of NC_063256.1, from coordinate 31,063,341 downwards.
ACCTAGCATCTCTAAAGACTGCTAAGATGGAAGTATCTAAACCTTCTCTGGTAAGGGGCTTTATTCCTAACTGGACAAGCCCTATATGAATGTATTTATAGTCTTTTTCTTTATGCTTCTGGAGGGTTTTGGATTTAAAAGATAGATTTCTTCAAAAGACTTTGAAATTTGAATATTTCTTTCTTCAGTTTTGATAGTAAAATCAGTTTTGAAGAGAGGAAACTTTGAAAACTCATAGATTTGTTTCTTTTGAATCTTGGGTATTTTCCAATCATCAATATGCTTTGAAAAATTTTCAATAGTGATTTCCTCACTATTTACTAATCCTTTAGATCTGAAGACTCAGAGGTAGAAGAGTTTGAAAAAGAAAAAGATCTACAGGAAAAAGGTTCTAAATTCATTTTAAAATAAATCAAAATAACTTTCTAAACAAACGTGGACCAAGCCATCAGATTTATTGCTCTTAAATCAGACGGGACTTACTACTGTGTATAAATGAACAAGTTTGTTTATTGGAGATATGATGCAGATTAAAATGATTTTAAAATCTCTTATATGCAGAAAATCCTTTCTTCCCAGGAACCCTGTTGGCTCTGATAGCAAGCAAGGAGATTAATAACAAGCTTCTGGTGTGCAGGATCCTCAGACGAGGCAAGCACATAGCATACACTTGTTAAGAACCAAATGAAGGAGATTGAGAAACGTATGATGAAAATAACAAGCTCTTATTTATCAATAAATTTACAAACTTTGAAATGAAAGCTTTAAACAAAGAAATAAATTTACAAACTTTGAACTGAAAGCTTTAAACAAAAGAAATATAACTTACAAGAGTAGTTGAATACAAGAGGAATGTAGTTTCTTACTATCACTCTCTGGCTCACACTCTCTTTTCTTAAGACCATTCGCGGAATATTTGATTAAATATATGAATATAGCAAATATTAACTATTTACTTACTCAAAATACACTTATTCCTTTACCATAGAAGGACCTCCTTTCTCCACAACTTCCTTTCCAGGCCTTTGAGTTCCTCTTAACACATTCATCAATTCACATTTCATGCATGTTCCAAATATTCATGTAAATGCTAGTTCTAATGTATTATAAGACATTCCCTTTCTAATTCATAGGTCTAACTCTTCTTCTAAGACTCTCAACTACTGTTTTAATATCATATAAATATGTTCCACCCAGCTATATACCAATTTAACTCAAATTAACATCAAATAAATAGCATAAGACTAATCTCCAACATCTCTATTTTCTGGATAGAATTTAGTACCAAAGTATATTTATTGCTGGGTAAAATTGGATTAATATAAAAATCTCATATTAAATAGACATATACCTTTATGTGTCTAATTTCATTTTCAAGAAGAATTACTCAATTCCGACTTCTATAGATTTAATTATTCCCAAATTACTGAGCAAGGGTCATACAGCTTGCTGTACCCGAGCAGTAATATTTTTGCTCAATTTAAGCAACCAGAAAGGCAAAATTAGCTAAATCATAAAATTACAAAGTTATAGAAGACTCTTCAATGATAATTAAACCTTTAATTAATTAATAATCCAATTTATAATCAAGAACCCTAATGATAAATTAATAACACTCAAGTAACAACTCACCAATTTCAGCTTTTAGGTTGCTAATATGCTCAAATCATTTAGCTTTATTTGGGCTCCTTCAATAGTTAGTAAAATCCTATCTTAATTTTAGATTTTTCTAGGTATTTCACTCCTCTCTCTTGTTCTAAATTTTGAGTTTTTGGCTAAGTACGAATTTTAGAGAAATGAAGAGGTAAAATGAGCTAGCTCATGGTTCTAATTTTCAAGATTAATCTCTTAATTAACAGCTCTTGATTCTTAATGCCACCACCTACTAAAATTAGTCTTATCATCCTAAGTTTAATTCTTACTAACCATACATAGGTACTAACTTTCAATTATGTTATTTAAGTCCAATCTATTTACCCAACCTTCAACTATTGGTTCAATTAAGTCTTAAGGTTTCATATACATAACCCAAGTACTTAATCAATTTATCTAAATTAATAATCTAATATCATGCTTCTTATTCTCTACTTATAATTAATATATATCTATTCTCATAAAATAAAAATATTATTAATATACCATCATGCCCAATGATTAACTATAAGTACATAACATGTATGATGAGAAAATGCAGACGTTACACTAATTCATATGAAAATTTTAAAAAACTTAATTTTAAAATTGTGACTAAATGATGCATATATGATCATAATAAATTGATATTGCATTAAAATATCTTGTGTAATTTTTTTGAATCACATGGCTTCAAAGAATATCATAGTTGAACTTAACAAGGGTGAGAAATTGAATGGTGATAGCTATAACATTTGACATTTGAAAATGCACTGTGTCCTTGAGGAGCAAGAGATTCTGGAGGCCATCAATAATGTTATGGATGAGCCAAAACCTGATGAGAAGGCGTGACATGGCTGCTTACATTGCATGGCTGCTTACACTGCATGGAAGAAAAATGATTCTTGTAAGAAGAATCCTGATCATTTCCATTAATGATGACCTTGTATATGAATATCAACAATACCCTACTATTCATGCCAATGTGAGAAAAGTTTAGAGGGATGACTATCTTTAAACTTAGGTAGTTGACTGTCAAATTCGACACTTTCAAGGTCTCTAATAAATAAATGAACAAACATTTGTGGGACATTGTCAAATATAATAATGGAATTGAAGTCAGCCGAAAATAATCTACTCTCCTCTGATGAATTGTATAATCATTGGAATTATAAGAATGAACAAAAAAAGAAAAATCTAAGTAATGAATTTATAAACAGAGTCCAGGCTCTAGATAAGGGATATCTTGTTCTGAATACACTCGAAAAAAGGACTAGATTATGTAATGATAAAACGAAAAAAGAGTACTTACCAAAAATATATGATCCCTTATTGAGTGGGTCCTACCGTGGAAGAACAAAATTTTTTTTTTCACCCTCAACACTAAATATAAATAAAACTTCTATAAAAAATTCCACGGAGATGGTTTGGATAAATAAAATTCATCTTATTCTTCTTATTAGTAATTATATAGAATTTGAACCAAAAACAGATAGAAAATCATTTTCAACAGAAATTGCTTATTTCTTAAACTTAATTAATGAATTTGCCGGAAGTTCAAGCTATTATCTAGTCTTTGTCTAACAATTGGAAGCACATGAAAGTAAACATGACTCACAATGAGAACATTAAGCCCTTTACTAATATTGTGCCACTTTGAGCTTGAGGATAAGCGCCTTAAGGCTCTAAACCCAATGCTCAAGCTTATGTAGCTAAAAGCTCTAAGCAAGCTTATGGGTACAAGTGAAAGAAGTTTGACAAAAAGTGGAAAGGCAAGAGCAAAATGCATAAGGCTAGTCTGGGACCAAAGAAAGGAAACAAATAGCACAAGCGTAAAAGAGGAAAACACGGTAGAAAAAGGATAAGACAAAGTGACCTACTATAATTGTGGTAAGCTAGGTCACTTTGCTCATGAGTGCATTGAGCCTAAAAGGATAATGTTTTATCTTACTTCCTTATATGAATGTATTATTTCTAAAATTTTTGTTTCTAATATTGTTTTGCTCACTGAATCTCATCTAATGTGGATTGTAGACTCATGAGCCACGAACCATATAGCTAGAGATAGATATGCATTTGTGAAATTTCGTTGAATTCCAAAATGAATAAATACTACTAAAAAATTTAAGAAGGGAAATTTTGTCGTTAAAAATGCATTTCCTGTCGTTAATAGTTTTTAGTGATAGAAAAAATCCCGTCATAAACCGTCATTATATCTTCTCTAGTTAAAAGGTAAACAGTGATGAGAGCAATAATGACAAGTAGTACTCTCGTCATTATAAATCTTTAATACCGAAATAGATTCCCGTCGTCAAAGACATTTTTTCTGCCATTAAGAACTATAACCATAATTTTTTTCATTGTTAATTATTGCTAATGTATTAAATAACAATGACTATCTTTTATAAATATCTTCTCGTTGCTGATGTATTTTCATAAAAATAATACTAATATTATTAAAAAGATTACAAAAAACGTAGTAATAATTTTCATATTATACATTCAAAGAAAGATACATTAAGTTTAAAAAAAAGACAGAACATAAAAGAATATTTTCCATTGCAATTTGAGTAATAACAAAAACTACATTATCTATCCAATCAAAATGTATATATACATGTACCGGAAAGAAAGTATACATATGTATACCTACCAAAACAAAAAGAAAAAAGATTATATCTATTTGTAAGAGCTTTATATATCTCAATACTCCTTTAGTCGCCTATAAAATCATTAAAGAGAATATCCTTATCAGGATAATCAAGAATGTCCTTTAAAGGGCCCTTTGATGTATACCTACATTTAACATTCACAATGTAACTTAGTCATTATTGAAAGATTGAAAGTATATACTATAAAAGAAATTAGAAAATAAAATAAAAAGCAATATAAAACATAAACATAATTAATAGTTGCTTTGACATCTTCATATGATGCACTCTTCTCAAGTCAATAAGTCTATAACAGAAACATTATGTGTTGGATTAATGATATCCATTTTAGTAAGTTTTCATCGAGTTCTAGACAAAATTTTCCAATAACTTGAAGCACCAAAAACATGCAACTAAATCTGAATTCTTTACCAAACAACAAATCCATACTTCAAATATCTCACAAGCCTGATTCAATCATAACTATATTATACAATCACACATCATGATGTTTTCCTACATGCATAACAAATTGCATCTCTGCTGCATCCCTGAGAAGAGATAGTTGAATCATTAATTCAAAGCACTCATATTCTAAAAGAAACTAAAACAAAAGAATGACAAGAATGTCTTGCAAATTTCAAGCAAAAGGTATTACCCTTTTGCTTGAATTGTTTACTATAGATTACAAAGTGGACTTGTCTATAACCTTGATATGTCCCTTGAAAATTCTTTACATAGAATCATTCCTTAACATGTAAGATTGGATAAGATGTAACAAAAGAGTTAATGATGACCATTCATTTCCAAATTGAAGGAAATGAAAAAAAAACTCAAATATCAGTTAAAGGATCATAGACTGCCACCACATCAACATCATCCATTAAGTTATTATGCGTAAAACCAGACTAAGCACATTCTTAATTGGTAAACACCAATTATTCTCTTGTTAAATCTTATTCAATACGAGAATGAATCACAGAATATGAGAGAATTGGTAAAAAGAAAAGGTAAGAATACATGTAGGACAACTGGACATAATTATTTAACACTTTAGAATGCTCCAAAGTCAACATAAGAGCCAAATCTTTTCATGCCAGCTTAGCTAAGTGTCTATTGACACTAAAACTAAAACAATCATAAAATTTAATTGGCCAAACCAATTTAAAATTGTTACTTAAATATTTTATATTTTATATTTTTATACTAATATATCTTTTTATTTTGGATGTAATTATTTTATCTTAATTTTCATCAAGGGCCTATTTATTTAAATATTTTATATTTTATATTTTTATATTAATATATCTTTTTACTTAGGATGTATTTATTTTACCTTAATTTTCAATCAAAGGCTTATATATTGTCTTTTTTGTTTATAAATTTTGCAAAGGAAGCTACACGTATTTCACCTTAATTTAGCAAGGGAAGCCAACATTGGCCTCCAAATCCATCCGAATTTCCTGGTTCTTTATGTTCTACTCTCTCAATAAGTCTTTCATTTCAGGCCCTGTATCAAATTTTCTTTCTACAAATGCTCATCAGTAAGCAAACAATTTCAATGAATAAGTTTAATTAATATATTTAGTTATCATTAATGAATTCTCAAAAAATAAGTAAAATATTTAGCTAACACAACTATTATACTGAATTCTCATGCCACTTCATACTAAAATGTAAATAAGAAATAATAAATTGCAGGAATTAACATAAAAATTATCAATAAATAGAGAATTAAGGAACAATTAACACCGAGAAAAGAGTAAGAACTAAGAAAAGATAGGAGAGACAAACACAAAGATTTCATAAATCAAACAAAAGAATATGCCCAGCCAAAACATCTGCGACTTTGATTCTGAGAAAATTGAGTACTGCAACCTCAATTTTGGCCCTAACCTGAATAAGTGATAATATCATCAGTGTTCTTGATTTGAGTATTTTGTTTTTCAGATTTGGATTCAATAGATTACAGAGAGGACGAGTGGATGAGAGAGGGATTTTGGGTTCCGATTCATCTCTCTTTTATGATTTGGGGTTTTCATTGTTTTTGGAAATAAAATAATCTTAAATTTTGGGTGGGCGAGTATCACAATAATAAAAAGTGATTTAGTAAGAAAAACATCAAGTCTTTACTTTTTCAATCAATAATGACAGTTCCATGTAGTAATAACTAGGAAATTAAATTATTGTCATTAATTGTCATATTTTTCAGTGATTTAGCGAGTAACTTAGATTTCGCGCTGAAACTATAAAAGTTAGGACTTTAGTGACAAAACTTATTTCCTCTTATTAAATTTTCATGGCTAAAAATCAACTTTCTAGTAGTGAAAATGGATTTATGTAGGCAAAATGCACGAGCTGAAATGAAAAGAATTGACACGTGAAAATTAAATTTGCAAGAGGGTCGAATTCTGTACCTACATAATGTCCTTCATGCTTTCGATATTCGAAAAAATATGGCCTTGGTGGTTGCTCTTTTAAAACTTGGGTGTGGTTTGTTTTTCAATAATAGTTGTGTTAGAATTTTTATGGTATAGTTTATTATGCTTGTGGTTTTATTATGAATGGTTTTATGATTTTGAATGCTATACATTATAACAGTAATCGTAATGTTTATTTTTCCTTGTTCATCAAATCTAGCAATCATACTGTGGATGCTTGTTTATGGCATATGCTAGATTATGACATATTAGGTAAGATAGAATAAATATACTAGCCCATGATGGTCTATTAGGATTAAATTTAATTTGTATTATCCACTTATGAATTTTGCCTGTAAGGAAAGGCCATCAAAAAACCATTTGAAAAAAGGCACCCAAGCTGATTTTCCTTTACAACTTATACACTTAGACATTTGTGGAGCAATGAGCGTTAAAGCAAGGCATGGAGCCTCATCCTTTATTACTTTTATAGATGACTACACTCGATATGATCATTGTTTATATGATCTCTTATAATTCTGAAGCATTAGATTGCCTTAAAAGATATTTAAATGAGGTTGAGAATCAATTAGACAAGAAAGTGAAAGTTTTAATGACTGATCAGAGGAGAGAGTATCTATTTGACCAATTCAAGGAATTATGTCATGAAAAGAGTATTATAAGACAATTAACAACTCCAAGAACTCCGCAATAAAATAGTGTTGCTGACGGAAGGAATAAAACCTTACTAATCTTCCAATATAATATTGGGGCGATGCTTTATTAGCAGCAATTTATGTACTTAATTGTGTACCTTTAAAATTAGTTTTCTCAACACCTTATAAGTTATGGACAAACATAAAACCTATTTTGAATGAGTTGTATCCATGCGGATCCGTAGCATCCACTCTTGACTCTTCCCATAAACCTGCTAAATTAAGACCAAGAGGGAAGAAATATATTTCTATAAGATACTATGAAAACTCAATATGTTGTGTATTTATTAGCAATGATTCTGATTGAAGGATCGCAAAAAATTAAGTCCTGAGATGTCACTTTTCTTAAAGATAATTTTCCTAAAAAGAAAGATGTGGACAAGGATTATCATCTATATGAGATGGAAGAAGAATGAGAAGCTAGTTCAGTTCAACAAAGAACTATCCCTTAAGAAGAAGAATCTAGCTCTATTCTTGACAATGGGAGTGCACTAGAACTACTTCACCCGCCTTAATTGAGTGGGAGAGTTGAGGTTGAGTCTAAGCCAATTTCAATTGGTGAAGATAATAATCCTCAATTACGAAGGAGTATTCATTCTAAAACTTTTAAAAGGAGTTTTTAAATAGAAAGCAAGGCTTACATTATCACTCCTCATGATAATGAAGAACCCAAAACGGTTTGCATTACAAGAAGAGATGAAATCTATGAAAGTCAATCAAGTTTGAAACTTGGTTAACTTACCACCAGGATGCAAAGCCATTGGAAACAAATGGATTCTTAAAATAAAATATAAGGTAGATGATTCCATTAATAGATACAAAGCTCACCTAGTGGCGAAAGGCTATACACAATAAGAAGGTATAAACTATGAGGAAACTTTTTTGCTCGTTGTTAGATTTTTCTCCATTCGCCTAATCTTGGCTCTTATTGCATATTTAGATTTAGGATAGCATCAAATGGATGTGAAAATAACTCTTTTCAGTGAAGAGCTAGATGAGAAATCTACATGGAACAACCTGTAGGTTTTGTTGTTAAAGGCTAAAAAGCACAAAGCCTTCAAGCTCTAAAGATCAATAAATGGCTTAAAAAAGTCATCCAAATAATGGTGCTTCAGATTTTATAAGGCCATTTTAACTTACAACTTTAAGAAGATTGACGAGGACCATTATGTTTATGTTGAATATCAAATGACAGGTTTTCAATTCTTTCCCTTTATGTTGATGATATTCTAATAGCTTGAAAGGCCAAAAAGTATGTAGTAAATATCAAAATATGGTTATCTACATATTTTGACATGAAAGATATGGGTGAAGCTAACTACATATTGGGAGTTATAATTAAAAGATATCGTTCAAAGAAATTTTCGGCTCTCCCATAAGAGAATTATATCCAAAAGATTTTAGAACGTTTCTATATGAATAGTTACAAGCCTATGGATACTCCTATGTCAAAATGTAAGGCTTTGAATCTTAATATGTGTCCTAAAAATCTACAAGAATAAAAGAAGATGTCTAATATACCATATGCTAGTGTTATATGAAGTCTTATATATGCTATGATGTGCACTCGCTGGGATATATATCTTGCTATTGGGATAGTTAGTCGGTATCAATAAAATTCCAATTAAGTGCATTTGAAAGTTATAAAAAGGACACTAAGATATCTTAAAGGCACTATAGATTATTGTTTGTGTTATCAAGGGTTAGAATTGCATCTAATTGGGTATTCTAACATTGATTAGGAAGGAGACCTTGATCAATACAAATCAACCTTTGGTTATGCTTTTTTACTTAATAAAAGTGTTATTTCTTGGAGTAGTAAGAACCATTGCATGTTTATTTGTTGTCTAAGAGGCAGTTTGGTTGAGAAGATTCTTTGAAAATTTAGATTTTTAAAATGACTATAATGGAGCCATTGCAATCTATCATAATAATCAAGCAATAATTGTTTTCGCTAAAGATCCCAAATACTATAGTAGAACCAAACACATTGATACTAAGTACAACTACGTTAGAGACATTGTTACTAAATAGGAAATAATTGTATAATATATTTCTACGTACCAAATGATGGTTAATCTCCTTACTAAGCCAATACTAAGAGATATTTTCTTGCACATGTGAATTCTTTTGGATTGCATAGAATTTAGATAATTTAATTGTCACACATTGTTGAGCTTATATTGTACTATTTAAAAAAAACTACTTTTATGTTTATGAATATATTATATTCATTTCAGTAGCATATACACATCACATATTACTTTATTAAAAAGCTCAACAAAAGGATATAACACAGGTTTTAGATTAACTCGCTCATACGAGTAATCGCCTCTACCGCTGAATTGCGAGAAGAGATGAGACATTCTATTAGGATGATTGTCTTAAAAGAAAAAGAGAAGAGATTGTACCTATGAATACAATCGATTTGGATTACCATATCCAAATAACATGTGAAAGCTACTTTGAATTTTCAGTTTTTAACCTGTTAAGAGAGAGAACTTAGAGAATTCAAGTTAGGCACTAAATAGCGAATGAACTTAGATCTATATAATATTTTATTAGATATCATGAAAATAGAAAATAGTGTAACATATGATTCATATTTTGTGTGCTTATTCAACTAAGAAGGTAGTGGAAGAATAATCATTTGCTTCTCTACTGCATGAAACCTTGAGGACAACTAGTATCCTCAGTGGTGTATACTTTTTATTTTTTTACTACTATTTTTATTTTATACTTAGCATTTTTTTTCTTAGCATGTTGCTTAGTGTTATGGTTGATTCGACCTATTGAACGTGTCTAGAAAAGCAGCTAACTATGAATTGCAGATCTCAAGTGAAAAAGGAAGACATTGTCCAGTATGTTCATTAGCTAGCCAATCTTATCACTTAATAAAAGTTTGACTTGGTTATGAATATGCATAATTGATATATACAGAGCATGCTCTTTGAAAGATTAAGAAATGCTATAATAATTTAATGAGACAAGTTTAAAGCACCGTAAGAAGAGCTAATTAATTCTTTATTATTTTATTTAGGACTGAAGTTATTATGTTATTCCTAACCGGTGCATAGTGATAAATTTCTAATTACAGGTTAGATCGCTAAGTTGTACGATCCATTTACTAGTATGAAAGTACATAAATTGTTTAAATTCAAAGTCTAGCAATGGATCTATCCATCATGTACGAGTAGGAGATGTTAAAATTTGGGCCGGTGTCACCCATGACGGATTGACTCAAACCCATAAACTTACCTATATTATTATCTACTATCTTGATTATAGTCATTATTAATTAATAATCGATAATTAAAATAACTATCCTTGCATTAGCAACTGTTATGCAGTTATCAACACAAGGGCAATTAATCCACATTAATGTTTAAGCAAAACAAGATCTACGTTAATGTGAAAAATGGGCGGAAGTTAACAATATAAGAAATTTTTTCTTCCTATCGATCAAAACTCTTTGCATATCATAACAATATATTACTATTTGGGTTTGTAATTTAACAATACGTATCCTTATATTTTGACTTATTGGAAAACAACACACTTTTTGGGTCATTAAGAGATAAATAATCAAAATTTGATTTTCATAATTTTTTGCATTAAACAACAAATAATGATAATGATACAATAATATATATATGATATTTATAATTTTATATATGCGATAGTAATAAGAATGAATATAAAATTATTAAATTAATAATACCAAACCGTTAAGAAATTGATAAGAAATTGGTCAACAATTAATCTTTAGCCAACTAACTGGTATAAATCGTTAAATTTATCAATAATTCGGTTACTCAAATTATGCTCACCTATAATAAAAATCGACTTTGTATACTTTAACTTGAGAATGATTAATAGAAAAGTTATTTTATAAAACAACAAATAAATATGAGGATGATAGTGTATTGTTTTAAAGAAAATGGATGGAAATATGTAATAGAGTAAACCTCAGGGGTGTTATTGTCATTATATTTTCTAATGAATAATAAAAAAAAGAACAACAGGCTAAAAGATGGCCTAATTTAATCTCTGTCTCCGTCTCTTGCTGCTGCCGCTGCTGCCTGAGTGTTAATTGCAAGTGACGTTAAGCTTTTCGCTGCATTTCTTCTCTATACAAGGTATGCACTTTCATTTTATTTTCTCAACCATTATGCTCATTCAAAACCCTAGGAATTTCTTAATTTTTTTTTAAATCTAGGAAAAATTGAAAAACAATGATGATGAATTAGGGTTCTTTTTTCTTAAAAAAGAATTTTGTTATAATATATAATGATGCAAATTCAGATTGTTTGAAACAGTTAAGATTGCAAACTAATGGCGTATGTTCAACAGGGCAGAAATGCCTTGCGCCATATTATTATTAAAGAAGCTAATCTAAGAAGCACCTCCTCCCAATCCCATGCTGCTATACATCCTCTGCACTTTGCTTCTCAAGGTGTTCGATTCCGAAAGTTAGATGTTATTCTCACAACTGTAAGTTTTGCCTTCATTAGAATTAGAATCTTTGATTCACTTCTCTTTCTGTTTTTATTTATAAATGGGCTACTTTAATTTTAATTAACCATACTGTTATTTCAGCAGTAAATTACATAGGCCATTGATCAATCGCTGGTAACTCAAACTTCTGTAAATTGGGGTTCAAAGATTGGTAGATATAGTTGGCAATTTATTTCATAATGTTTACGAGTATTGGAATGATTTCGAACACTTGCAGAACATAGAGAAGCTTGGGAAAGCTGGTGAGACCGTGAAGGTTGCTCCTGGGTATTTTCGCAACCACCTCATGCCCAAATTGCTTGCTGTCCCTAATATTGATAAGTTTGCTTACCTCATCAGAGAGCAGCGCAAGGTTTCTTTAATCTTTTTTCTTTTCTTTTTGTTAAATACAAAATACATACATGTGTTGCACTTGATGCTGAATAAGTTTGCTAATGGATTTCTTCATTCATTCAATTGATGAAAATGCATTGAATGGATACCTTTTACCTTTTCTTTGTATTAGATTTATCAACATGAGGAAGAAGAGGAGGTTAGAGTAGCTAAAGAAACTGTAGAAGATATGATGAAAGAATATGAGACAGCAGTAAAGCGCTTAAGTAATGCACAGCTGGTTTGTGGCCTATCTCTCAGTGATTTCATTCTTGAAGCATCATTATTTGTTTTTTATTCTAGACAGCTATCAAACATTTGTTTCTTCTATGCTGCCTCAAGACAATTAGGACAGGGATCAACTCCCAGAAATTTCGTGCTCGTGCAACAAAAGATGAACCCATAGAAATTCTTTCACCGATAACAACGGATGATATCGTGAAGGAGGTACAGGATTGTCATCTTTTATAGCTATATCACTAAAAATTGAAAATTGTAAAATGGAAGCTTCAAAAAGTGCTTTATGTATGCAATCTTGGTAATTGCTTATTGGCATAAAAATATGTCGAATCTGGCTTGCTCACTCCTCTTTCAGGCGTTGGCATGCAAGTTTTATATTATACATTAATGACTTCACATATGTATGATGTATGAACTAGTAAGTTATGAACGCCATACATAATGCCCTGTAAAGATTGATTTGGATTTGCAAATGCTTTGAACTGGACAAGTGGCATATTTGTGGTGGCTAAGGTGGAAAGATTGCGAGAGATGGTCCCTTCACTAGATATTGTCTGTCAATGCAACTCTTTTACTGAGAGTTACTGCTGTGCCGGGCTTGGTCTAGGAAAGAAAAGTGATGATTATTTGTGCTAATCAATCATCACCTAATACTAAGGCAGTAGAGTCATCTTTGCAACTGCTGAACCGATTTATAGATATTTGCAGTTAATGGAAATCACTCTTATTCTTTTTCACTTCTAGTTCTGATAATGATTTTATACATTTTTCTTACTTTTAGGTGGCAAGACAGCTGAATGTGCTAATCGAGCCAGATAATCTACATCTTCCGGCCCCTTTGACCACGTTTGGGGAGCATTATGTGCAACTACGCTTTCCAAAGTCTATCCCGTTGCCCGAGGGAAAGGTTAGCTGGACACTTAAAATTAAAATCCGAGGTAAATAATTCAACAGAACTAGATATTAGCAAGTTCTTGATGCAGAATATTATTGAAAGTTATTTTAGCAGTAGCCTAGTGCTTCAAACTCCTGGCATTTAGATGTAGCCATGAAATATTAGTTTCTCAGTGTTCTGATATCTCCAGACTTGTCTTTCAATAATCAATTCTAGTGGAGATTTATCGGGAATTAATTTCTAGGGCATATCTCCTTTCATACTCTACAATTTCTTTTAGTGATGATTTTCACTTGCACTCGTGTTTTAATTAATGTTTTCAAATCTCAATTTGTTGCTTAATAATTCTTTTTTTAATTTCACTCTTTCCATTTTAGTTATTAAGTGTTGTATATTTTATTGTTGGAAAAAGGGTCAATTATGACCCTGATGTTTACCCGTTTTAGCATATTGGACCCTTGTGTATTTTTGGAGCCAAATACGATCTTTTTTTTTTCTTCGAAAAGGAAATCCACGCACTTCATTATAAACTGAAGTATCAAGTACATGAGTTAATAAGAGCACCCAACAAACATCTGTAACTTCAATCGCATATCTCGCCAGAGAATGGGCCAGCAAGTTAGCTGTCCTACTACAATGCTCCAAAAGGAAATTGGAAAACTGACGCATAATTTATGACCTGCATGCAAGAATATTACCTGAATTATCCAAACCAGATAAGCTGGCATTGGCAAAGACAGCACCATCAATATTTAGTTTGATCCACCCCATGGATGGTACATAACATGAGACATTGAAGACAGCAGAGCTTGGAGGGGGCATAGGATCCTGCAGCCAAACCGAATTATACTCTTGTGCCAAGCAAATCGCTCTTTTGAGCACACCAGCCAGAATAAAGTCATAATTGTCCTATAGCTGTTTATAACGAGGCAGCCAGATATACCAGAGCAAAAACAAGAAAGTCTCTAATTGTTCCCGGTGGAGGCAAACAATTTTATCAATTGACCAACTGTTAAAGTCCAATGCAGCATTGCTGTGCACAAACATTCCTAGTGGCGAACCAAACCACACCATTCTGACAACTCTGCAAGTAAACAATACATGATCAATGGTCTCTGCAGCAGTATGACAGATTGGACAATTGAGGTCCTGCATCTCAAATCTTTTTGATAACTTAACCCTTGTAGGCAGATATCCATTCAATACCCGCCAGGTAAATATTTAAACCTTATTAGGGACATTGGCACACCAAACATTCTTCCAATAATGTTGGGTATAAGAAGAGGATAAAACCATAGAGTGAGACATGTCATACGCAACATTGCAACTGAATTTAACTCTATATATACCCAACTTAGTATGCTTCTAAAATATAGTGTCCTGAGTCACAATTGCTCAAGTGAATAGCAAGCACACGATCAACATCCATAGGAAACAATATCTGGCGAGGGATTTTTCTTAATTTAATGCCATTAAAAAGAAAAATCTCACTTTAGGATGAAAATATATGAAATTATCAATTTAAGGTTGTTTTGAAAAAGAAATACCACTTTATGATAGTTGTCAAAGTAAAAAAAAAGAGGATTTTGGTCCTGTCCATCTATAAGATTGGAGAACAGACCTGTATGCTAGTCCTACAGGCAGATAGGGCTAGATTCCTTTTTTTTTTCTTTTCAATATGTGCAGGTGTTCAGTTATGGTTCAGGCGTGGTGTAGCTGTGGTTCCAAGTAGTGTGCATGTATATAAGACTAGCTGAAACCTATTTAACTTTTAATATTTTTTTTGAAAAAAAATAAAAGTGAATGTTCAACCCTTGAAGTCTCCTATTATAACTTACTTCTTATTAGACCTGCTCATGGGCCGGGCCTGGGCGGGCTCGGGCCGAACCTGACCGGGCTTGACTTTATTTTGAACAAGCCCGAGCCCGTCCAAGCCCGAAAATTTTTTAATATCTCTCAGCCCAAGCCCGAGCCCGAATTTTTTTAAAAAGCCCGGCCCGGCCCGACCAATTGTTAAACCTGTAAATACGGATCGGGTCTGGGCGGGTTCGGGTCGGGCTGGACGGGTTTGGGTCGGGCTTGAGTTTAGTTTTATTTAAATATATTATTAATAACAATAAAATTATAGACAAAAATAATAAATAACTAAGTGGTATATAGTACTTAATTATAAGTTGAAGGTCATAAGTTCAAATGCTAGGTATGACATTTTTTTTTTCCTAATTAAAGTAAACATCGGGCCGGGCCGGGCCAGGCTTGGGTTTTTATGGAAATCCCAAACCCGGCCCGAAGAGGGCGGGCCGGGCGGGTACCCAGGCCCATGAACAGGTCTACTTCTTATTCATATCACTCATTTCCATCTTTCTTTGTTTCTTTCAATTTTCTTTCTCTCGTATTCGTTCTTTTTTTTTTTTTTTGTGGAGTTGAAGAAATTTTTCTGTATCTTTTACTTTAGAAAAATAATAAATGTAAGTATAATATTTATATATATATATTTTAAAATTTCTAGTATATTATTATACTTATAATATTTATAATTTTGTAGGTTTTATTGAAGTCATACAAGAAATCATTATATAAGGTAAGAAGTTGTATTTGTAATTTTTTAGATTAAATTTGTTATTTTTATTTATTATGGTTATTTTTGTGTGTATTATATAATTTGTCATATATAAAATTTTTATGTTTTATTATACTTTTATAATTTTATCTTGTAATAGTAATAACTATAAATTTATGTATATTATTAAATATTATGTTATATAACTTTTTCTTTTACATTTTATCGTAATTTTTATAAAACTAAAGTAACGATATAATAATAATAATAATAATAATAATAATAATAATAATAATATAACATACATTATATATTTAGAGTCAAATGATATAATTTAAATATTATATTTTATACAATAAAGTAACGATAAATTATCTTAAATATAGATAATTAATTTGTATATAATATTTTGTAATATAATGATATTGAAATTTTATAGTGATAATTATTACTGTATTATTTTTTTGATAATATTATATAATGATATTTGGATATGAATGAGTAAAATATTTAGTCAAAGCTTAACTAATGATGGGAATAATAATGAGGATGAGGATGTAGATGATGATTCTGACGATGATCAAAATTTTAATTCTGAATGTAATACAAATAGTGAGGAGGAAGAAGATGATGATAGTATGAAAACAAAACAACATATGAGGACGATGAAGAAAACTACTATGATGAGGATGAAGAAGATGATGACAATATGTTAATAGCATTGTACGACCATATTGGTACAAGTTCCCCAAGCTTCGAAAGTATTAATAAACATATGTATCCGAACTGGTTTAAAATCGTTAATATAGAAGAGAAAATTGTCCCTCGTAATGTATCAGATATAAATAGTGTGTTATGATATTTGTCTTCTGAGTTTCGTATTGATATATTCTTTAAATTAAGAGATACAGTTAAAACAGTTGCAAAAATATATGCACTGAGTATACTGATAATTTCTAAGTTTAGAAACAAGGAACAATACCATTACAATAATCTGTAATAGTTTGGAAAGCTGCACATGGATATTACGTGCAACAGTAAAGAAATCGAGTGGATTTTAGGAGATTACTAGATATAATGGCCCACACATGTAATGCCCCCTACTGAATCACAAGATCATATAAATTTTGAGTCAACTTTGATATCAGGGTATATTCAAAATATTTTGGTCGAACAACCATATATCAAGGTGAAAGCTATACTGGCATATTTGGTAGAAAGATTTAGTATAACAGCAATATATAAGAAGGTGTGGAAAGCAAAGCAAAAGACAATTGCTAATGCTTTCGAAGATCGTGATGAGCCATATAAGAAACTCTATGACTTCATGCATGTTGCAGTGACCTTAAATAAGAGGTCTGTATGGGACATTGAGAATGAGGAGTGTTGCATCAATAATCGACTAAGTCGTGGCGTCAAACAGCTTAAGAGGATGTTTTGGTCATACAAGCCTTGTATTGAAGGATTTAAGCATTGTAAGTATGTGTTATACATTGATGTTACATTCTTTTTTAGAAAATACAAGAGCGTATTGCTGACTGCTGAAGCAATAAGTGGTAATAACAAGATATTACTAGTTGTCTTTGCTATTATTGAAAATAAAAGTAAGGATAACTAGGAGTATTTCATGAAAATGGTTCGATATCATATATATGATGATCAAGATAATATTTGTGTCATTTTGGATCGCCATATTGTTATACAATATGCAATGTCATATAGTCAGCAACTACAACACAAAATTCAAAAATGTGGAAATGAAAAAGTTGTTGAGAAAGTAGCTGCATAAAATACCATTATAATTGTCTCTAATGGGATTAATATTGTTCTATATTATTAATCATAACTGTATTTCCGTAATCACACTTTTACCTCTGAGATACATCGACAAGTTTAATAAACATCGAATGAAGTATATTGATGCAATTGTGAAGGTTGTATATATACTGATTATTGCATCAAGGTATTGGAGTATCCTATACAGAAGGTAAATGGTCATCATGTTATAATATTTAATAGGGAGACTAACATGTACTTGATTACTACTGCCTATAACAATGCGCAAAGGAAAGGCGGGCATAATCAAACGGTTAACCTAGCAGAACAAAGCTGTACTTGCGGTAAATTTAAACATCCTCTATAGAGCCAATCGGCTCTTCATAGATCCGATTGGATTTTGACACCCATACATTGTTTTTTCGGGCGATTTTACATCCAGATACGAAGATTATTTTATTAATAATTACTTAAATTTTTAAATAAATAAATTTAATATTTATCGATATTTCCTAAAATTTATCCCTTTCTCTAGAGTTTCTTTTGAAACCTTGCCTCTATAAATAGAAAGAAGTGTTTAGGATTTCAGAGAGGAATCAAGAACTAAAAATCGGTAGTGAGTTATAGAAAAAACACTGAGAAAGAAAGAACAGAGGGAAAATCAAAAAGAAAAAGAAAGAAAAGCACCGTTAATCATACCCATCGTTAGAAAGTCTAAACCATTGAAGAAATAGCCATTTTAGGAAAGAAAACACTTAAGAAAGAGCGTTTTTGGAAACTTTTTTCAATCGATAGAAGATTTCACAAAGCCAGATCTCTCTGAATTCCTATCCAGTTTTCGATTCAATTGCATCCTCATCGCCCGAGACTTGCAGATCCAATATCCATCGTGACAACTTGAGGGTTCCTTCCACCATACATCTACATACATTCATCATAAAAGTTGGTTCTTTTATTCCTTCTTTTTTATATATTATTTATTCTTAGAAATATAATTAGGGTTTCGATCTATGGTAAATATGATTAGATTAGGTTTTTTTTTATTACTATGCATGCTAATAGGATTTTGAATCTCATAATAAGAACTTAGGATTTATTGAGATATGATGTTTGGTATTTAAGGTTTTAAATTTGATTGTAAACATGTTATAGGGTTAATATTTAGATTTATTTGTTATTATGATTAAGTACTTGAACCTGTTAAGACATAATTCTCTTTTTTGATTACCTCCTGTTAGTTTATGAGATTTATAGTTTTAGTGATTTATGGTTTTGATTGGCCTCTGTAATTTTTATTTTGATATTTTTTATCTATGTTATCTCATTCTAATTAATTTTTAACATCTGTGCATGTAAAAATCGGCTATGGGATGCGAGATTGTGCTGGCGATCGAAGGAAACTTAATGAGAACTTGACCCTAGAGCCGATCGGTTGTTCATGCTAGACCTTTATTTTTGTATTTTTTGACATATTTTAATGTACTTTCGGCCTTTGTATAGTTTTAGGTCTTTCCATTTTCATAATCATAGTTGTAGGCAGGTTGTAATAATTAGGGTTTTTCTTTCTGCCTTACTTTGTTTTTTTATTTTTTTCTTATTATATGTTAATCAAATATATGTTTAAGTGATTTGATTAATTAAAATGAGCCACATAGAATTAGGACTAAAAAACTGATCCAACATGAATCTAGTAGTCTAACAGGCTAATCAATTTTAACTAGGCCTGAAACCCCAAAATCCAAGTAGACTAGCGGGCTTTGGCATGTTTAGTTAGGGTTAAGATCACAATGAATAGGCCTTTTTATAATAAGTAGTCTACTAGGTCTAAAGGCTGGAATTCAAGAGCATAATTGGTAACTGGGTTAGATTTTGGTGGGCCTTGTCTATAATTAATTAGTTAGCTAAATTAACAACTTAAACATGGGTTGGACTTGAATAAAATGGGCTAGACTTAGGTATATTATGTGTTGTTTTAGCATGCTTGTATATAAATTGCTTGCATTTATAAGGAATACTTTGTTAAATAATAAAATTAAAGGCTAATATACACAAATAAGGAAGTCAATTTCCTGATCCATTTATAGACTTTATGGCGTAAGCTTCCTTATGAAATCTAAGAAACACCACTCATTAGTAAAAGTGTTTCAGTGATTGTCTGGGTGACGACTCCCATCTCCGCACTAGTCTCTATAATTAGTTAGCATGTTCCTTATTAGGTTAAAAAGCCTTACAGTGTCGTAGTCGCTAAAGACACTTGGGTGCATACCCGAAACTGGCGCCCACACTCCACAAACACCATCGTACCTAACTACTCCATAAGCAACAATAAAAACCAACCTAAGCCTGAAACCAAAATGACTACCCAAAGCCCCAATAATTCTTCTATAACCCAACAGACATTAACACCATAAACACTTACACCCAAAACTTAACTGTCAACAACAATCAGACCACCTATGATCAGTGGAGGGTACGAAAATGGAAGTTGAGGACGATGATATGGAGATCTCTATGCATGCTATAGAGGGTAGGGAATCTGCTAATTCACTCAAGATTCAAGGGGAGGTCAATGGTAAGACTATTGTGATTTTGGTAGATGGTGGGAGTACACATACTTTTTGGACTCAAAGATGATTAAGGAAGCTGGAATTCCTAATAAAAGGGCTAAAGTATTATGGGTCACAGTAGCCAATGGCCAAAATATGGCAAGTAAGGCAAAATGTGTAGGATTCACTTAGAAAATGCAAGGCACTGAATTTCAATTTGATTTTAGAACACTTAAGTTAGGTGACCATGACATGGTGTTGGGTGTAGACTGGATGAGGCATTACAGCCCCATGATCTTTGATTTTGCTAACATGAAGTTGACTTTTCATAAAGATGGTCAGCAGGTGCAACTTACAGGACTATCATATTTAGCAAGTCTAAAAATGATAACCTGTAAGGGACTACAAAACTTCCTTCAAAAACCTTAAATCATACCTCCGCTCAATTCTTTTCCATCTCTTATATTGCTACACTAGAACTTGCAAACACTTCAGACCACCTTACTTCACATACACCAATAGCCTTACCAACCACTATAAACAATTTACTCACTAAGTATAACCACCTTATCCAAGAACCCAACACTTTACATCCTACTAGACAACATGACCACTGCATAACCCTAAAGTAAGGAACCACCTCTATTAACATAAGACCCTATAGGTACCCTTACTATCAGAAGGCAGAGATTGAGAAACAAGTGAAGAAAATGCTGAAGAACTCTGGGATTCAGGACAACAACAGTCCTTATGCATCTCTTATCTTTCTTGTGAAAAAGAAAGATGGCACTTGGAGGTTATGTGTGGATTATAGGCAATTTAATACAACAACTTGATGACTTGTTGGATGATTTAAGGGAGCTGTCTATTTCTCCAAGTTAGATATGAGGTCATGATACTTTTAGATAAGGATGAAGGCAACTGACACACCTAAAACTGCATTCAGGACTCACTCAAGTCATTAATAGTTCCTAGTGATGCCCTTTGGGCTCACTAATGCACCAGCTACATTCCAATCACTTATGAACTCAATATTGAGCCTTTTCTCAGAAGATTAATGCTAGTCTTCTTTAATGATGATCTGGTATACAGTCTTAACCTGAATTCTCATGAAGAACACTTGGAAAGGGTATTTCAGATTCTACAGGAGCACCAATTATTTGTCAAGATGAAAGAGTGTTCGTTTGCATAATCTCAGGTTGATTACTTAGGGCATATCATCTCAAGTAAGGGAGTTAGTACTGATGTGACAAAGATTAAAGTTATGCTCAAATGGCCTGCCCCCACTAACCAGAAGGCTCTGAGAGTGTTTCAAGGGTTGACAGTCTATTACAGGAAGTTTGTAAAGAATTATGGGATAATTGTCAGGCCTTTAATTGATCTTTTAAAGAAGGATGCATTTAAATGGAGTATTGAGGCACAACAAGCATTTCAGTTTCTTAAGGAAGTAAAGTGCAAAGCCCCTATGTTAGCATTGCCAGACTTTACCAAACCCTTTGTGTTAGAGACAGATGCAAGCCAAAAGGGGATTGGAGCTGTTCTAATGCAAAATCATAGGCCACTAGCATTCATCAGCAAAGCCCTAAGTCTTAAACATTAAGATGCTTCAGTTTATGAAAAGAAACTAATGGTTAGCCTATTTGCAGTATCTGAATGGAGGCATTACCATGAGAATGCCCACTTTATCATAAAGAAAGATCATGAGAGTATCAAATTGTTACTGTAGTAGAACATTGACACCCAACTTCAGGCTAAGGAGATGTTAAAATTGCTTGGCCTTGAATATAGCATCTTATACAAGAAAGAGTGGAGAATGGGGTTGCAAATGCACTCTCAAGGAAGGGATGGGACTCTCAAGAATAATGTGATTGCTATAACATCACTTCTACAGCCAACTCTGATTGGTTAAAGGAAGTGAGTAATAATTACAAAAATGACAACGAAGCTAATGAGTTAATTCAAGAATTACTAGTGGACAATGGGGCCAAACCTCATTATTCTTACAGTAACGGGATATTAAGGTATAAAGGCAGGGTTTATATTAGTGATGAGCTTGAATTAAAGAATAAAATTCTAGAAGCAATCCATAATTCTTCAATTAGTGGACATTCAGGCATAAAAGCTTCCTATAGCACGCTCAAGAAATATTTTTTTTAGAAGGGCATGAAGCATAATATTTATAATTGGGTAAGAAATTGTGAAGTGTGCCAGCAGTGTAAGTATGAAAATGTGGCTTACCTTGGGTTGTTGCGGCCTCTGCCAATTCCTAATCAAGCCTGGGAATCTGTTTCAATGGATTTTGTGGAGCAACTTCCTAAATCAGAAAGCAAGAACATTGTTTTAGTAGTTGTTGATAGACTAACCAAATATGCTCACTTTATCTCATTGACTCATCCATTTTCTACTTCGAAAGTGGTCCAATTATTCACAAGTCATGTCTACAAACTTCATGGAATGCCTGCTAATATTGTTTCAAACAGGGAAAAGGTGTTTATAAGCAATTTCTAGTAAGAATTATTTTGTCTACTGGAGGTTAAACTCAACCTCAGTACTTTATACCATCCAGTCTGATGGGAAGACTGAGAGGGTTAACCAATGCCTAGAAAACTACTTGAGGTGCATTTGCTTCTAGAGACCAAGAGGTTGGTCTAAATGGCTTCCCCTAGCTGAGTACTGGTATAACACTAGCTACCATACAAGCCTGAAGATGTCCCCCTTTCAAGACTTGTATGGAATGTAACCTCAATGGCTTGTTTCTTGCCTACTGGTGACACTTCTATTGCAGCTGTGCAGGAGTATTTAGAGCAAAAGAACTCAAATGCAAAAGGAACTTAAGGAGAACCTAGCTCGAGCTCAAAATAGACGAAAGCAGTTTGCTGACTCTCACAGAACTGAGAGGGTATTTGATGTTGGTGATATGGTGTATCTCAAGCTACATCCTTATTAGGAAGAATTTGAAACTATCTGCTATGTATTTTGGGCCTTATAAGAGTTTATCCAAGGTGGGATTAGTTGCATACAAGCTTGAGCTGCCTACTGCTGCACAAGTCCATCCTGTATATGGCTCTTTTGAAGAAACACATTGGTCCTCATATACAAGCCATTACTCAACTGCCTGCTACTCATAAGAATGGGACTTTTAAGGTGCAACCTGAGAGGATTTTGCAGAAAAGACAAGTAATGAGGAAGAAACAATCTGTGGAGCAAGTTCTAATTCAATGGCTTGGTACGAAACACTGAGGAGGCAACTTGGGAGGATGTGGGGTTCATTGGAGCTTAATTTCCAGAATTCCTTCTTGAGGATAAGAAATATTTTGACGGGAAGGGTAATGTCAAGAACATGGCAGAAAAGAATATGAAAGATTGCTTGTTGAATGATGAAATGGCAATAGTGGATGATGACTTGGCAATAATGCCATGTTAGAAGGAAGAGAATGTCCTTGATGGTGGCAGCAAGGAATGAAAGAGAGATCCCTTTTGAGAGCAAAGGAATAACGACACAGATTATGTTTTAGTGTCAGCAAAAGTTTATTATTTTTCATTTAGTAAGTTTGTTATTTGCTTTTTTGTCTTATAGCCAATGGGCAGTTATCATATAGGAATTGGCATTGTTTTAAAAAGATTCTAGTGGTAGTGTTGGTTATATTTAGTAGAACAATTGTGTTTGTAAATTATACAAAAAATATCAATACAAACCTTGCTCAATTGTCTCTCATCCTTCTCATTCTTCTTCTTCTCTATTTTTGATTTCTATCCTAGGTCTGGTCCAGAACATTCCTTAATTCTTTTAAGCCTTTCGCTGCTATTCTTTCCTTAAGATTGAGTTGTACATGAATCAAGAGCTTGACAAATAACTATCATAGCATATATAAAAGTAGACTTCGTGATAATAGAGCTGGCCGACTTCGATTCCAGCTTGGTCCAACCTATTTTAGAAAATAAAAAATTATTAAAAGTAATATTTTTACGAGTTAGAATTGAAACTAATAGTTCCGGTTCTAGCTAAAGGGGAACCGATCTTAACCAGCTTTTAATTTTAAGCTGATTCTAGTCTATTTTGACCATTTCGGTTCCATTTATCCAATTATAAATGATTGATCTGAATATTAAAAACTAATATAGATAATGTAAGAATCTATAAAATATAAAAAAAATAAAAAATTAATACTTAAACTTTAATTTTATGATAATACAAAATATGTATGAACAAATATAATTGATTATTTATTATTATTAAATTTTAGTAATATAAAATAAATTAAAAAAAATTGAAGTATTTAAGCATTGAGAGAAAAAGGAAAATAGTTGATGCGATTTAAGAAAACTTTCAATACCTTCTTATTAAAATAAAGTCTTTCATTTTTTTTCTTTAAAACCATTTCTAGGTAGAAATTATAAAATATTTTAAAATTATATAATATTTAGACTTTTTACAATTAATAAATAAAAATAAAAATAAATCATTAAAAAGAAAAAAATAAAAGGTATAAATAAATGCAAACCTTAAATTAAAATGAGTAAAGGCAATAAAAAAAGATAATTAAACTATAAAAAAAAACACAAAATTCAATAATTAACTTAAATAAGTAAACAAAAAAAAATTGAGCTGTATAAGCCACGCTTCGTAAGCTCGAACTTTGATTGATGATTCGATTTGAGGTCACGCCCGCTTGGGATTAAGGATCTTGCCTGCTTAAGACTTCACTCCATTGGGGAATTACCAGTTTTGCTCCACTAGAGTCTAAGGATTTCATTTGCTTGGGTTTGAGGACTTTGCCTACTTGAATTTTGAGGATTTCGCCTGCATTCGAGGAAACTACCCCCGTTGGAATTAGGAGCTACGCTCGTTGAATTGGTGATTACAGAGACCTCCTTTTGGCTACTTTCCATTCTAGGAAACATTTTCGCCACTTCGGGCTGATTTGGTAATTTTTCACTTTCAGGTACTTGGGTTGAAATTTCCCACCTCGAGGCATAATTTGACTTGTTCTGATGCTTTTCGGAAGCTATACTGATATCTAGCCCGTCTAGGGACTAAAATATAATTTTATCAAGACAGGGACCAAACTCGTAATTTGCTTGAAAACTTCCCCTCGGGGCCTCAATCATACTTCTATACGTCTTCTGTACACTTGTATTAACTTTTGGACTAAAGTTTAATTTTAGGCAGGTCATGGACCTAAATGACATTTCTGCTCCCCTTTAGGACATAGATATGGGCTTATCCATTCTTCTTTCTTCACCTTACTCATTTTCTTAGTTTCTCTCTAAAGCTTCTTTTGCTCTTTCTTTGATTTCTTGCTCATTTCTCAATCGATTTTCATAAAATCAGTCTCCAAATGGCAAGTTCATCTGTTAGACTTACTGGACGCACCCCAACCACACCAAATTGAGAGTTTACTGCTATAATATTCTAAAATGACCTTGGCTTGTAAAGGGAGAGGAGATTCCTCTTTTGGAAAAAATTGAGCACACATTGTGTCTTTTGAGCCGTTGAAGAGGTAATTTCTTGACCTAAACTTGTTTTCTGCAACTTAGAAACTTAGAATGCATGTTAATTATTCAAAATATATGCAAATTTGCATAAAAATTAAGAAATATGAGAACCCTAACATGTACAGTCGATCGACTGTATATACAACTGAAACGGTTGTGCGTACAGCTGATTGGCTATATGTAGTGTCGATCTAACTCTACACAGCATGAACAATTGTACATAGGCCAGACCAAGGTATTTTAGGGTTTTTTATAAAATAACATCATATAGACACATGTTTACCTCCTTAGAGTCTTTCATATGTGTGTCATACTAAAATACTTGCTTTTTTTCTTTTAGGATGACGTAGTGTCGATCCAGTTTGGTAGGAACTTCTGCAGTGTAGGTGAGTGGATTGATGAGCCACCTAGCTCGGTTCAGGCTAAGATTAGGGATAATGGCTTCCGCTGGTTCGTGGCCACACTTTCTTCAATTACTAGTAGAGTCGATCACTCCTCGATTTATGCCTTATTAGAGAGAGATGGATAGATACGACACACACCTTCTATACTCCTATTGGTAAGTTGACTCTTTCTCCCATTGTATTTCTGCTATCACTGGCATCGATTTCAATGGCACGGCCGTGCCTTTTGATGATCCGATCTATTATCGGCATCCCAAAGCTCGAGAGAGCTTCATTATTGACTTATTAGGGGTTCTCGCTGACGCTCAAGAATGCGAGATGTATAGCTTATCAATGCATCCCTCTCCACTATCAGGGCTTCATTCCTCGGAATGCTCGAGAGGTTGACTAGATGGCTCAGGATTTCTTGGTGTACCTCTTTGGTATTATCCTGTTCAGCGACTCTAGGAGCTCATTAAATTTTCAATATCTAGTAGCTCTGTGAGACCTGAACCGGGTTTCATCCTATGACTGGGGGTCCGCGGCTCTCGTGTACCTTTATCAGCAGAGGGACATCACCGTCTATGGTGGTAAGAAGACTTGCGGTTTCAAGCACGCAATCCATGTAAGTTATCTTGATTCTTTTCTTTTAGTTGCTTTTATATCACGTGCGCTGATTTCTCATTTTTACAGGTCTAGGCCTTGGAGATCGGCCTCCTGTTGGGTTCACAACCCATCTGTACCTCGCGAGCTTTCCTTCACTTGAGCCACTAAGGCTCTAGCAGGATAGTAGCCTGGGAGTGGCCACAGGTTCACGTGCATCGTACGTGGATCATCAACCTGACCTGGGACATGGTAAATATAATTTATTAGTTATATTCATATTTTATTTGTATCATCACTTACCTTTTCTAGTTTATAGATCCGGAGTGATTGGCTAGGAAACTACGACCAATGGGAGCCTTATATACTGTCTGCGGCTGATCTTGAGCAGAGGAGGATTCTGTTAGCTAGGCCCGCCTGTCGAGCTAGGTATCTAAGCAAGAGGATTTACGATTAGGAGCGCAGCCCCAGCAGAAGCCAAGTCCCATTACCTCCTCCCCTCTCCATGTTTTGAACAATGGATCTTGTTGGAGAGGAGCTGGTGGAGTGCCTGAATGAGTACGATGAGCTTGTGGATTTCACCATCCGTTCACGGCTGACCGATTATAACTTGTTCATCCTGTAGCTGTTGGGGACTTTACCTTTTAGTGATGACACTGTTGTCCAGGTATTTTCTCTGATTATTTGGAATTCTCTCTTTTTTACCATGTACTGCTCTTTTATTCACCCATTTTCAGCTTGTTTTCCAGGCCCCTACTATCCATGAGCCGACTGAAGGATGGTCTTATCGATACGGTCGGCCCTCTAATGTCGCAGGCTCATCTGCCGGTGCAACTTCTAAGGTACCACCTACTGCTACATTAGATATGGTCCCAGGAGTTGTCTCATTCCCTCATGACCCGGTGGTTTTAGATTGGAGTCCACTTGGTGTGATATAGCACTGTCTCGCAATGGATTAATATTTCCCTCCGAAGTTCATCCCGAGCAACTGCACCCATGTAAGCATTTGTCTTATGCATTTTCATTACTTTAGCTTTCTTGAAAAGGTTAGTGACATATATACAAATACAAGTTCAAAGACACTAGTTTGAGCACGTACATCGACTGGTTGGGGCCGCGAGGAGACAGTTTTTCATCCTTGGCGAGGATTGGCAGGTAAGAAAATAAATTATGATTTATGAAATGCAAAATGTATGCATGAAATGCGTGAAATGTGCTAATTAATTAAGAAAACAAATTATGATTTATGAAATGCAAAATGTATGCATGAAATGTGCTAACTAATTCTCTTTTTTTGGATTTTAATCAGAGGGATCATGAGGGACTGCAGGGGCAGTTAGACGACCAGCGGCATCAGCTTAATGCTCAATAGCGATGGATTGATGCCTTGACTCTCCAACTGTTAGCCTTATAAACCCAAGGGATGGATACTGAATTGGATGATGAGATGGATAATCCGGGAGGGAACTCCGGCTTTTGACTTCCCTATGCTTGTACTTTTCCTTTTTCTGATTGAATGTAGAACTTGAAAATTTCGTGTAGACTCTTATTTTTGAAAGTATAAAATGTATTCCCTTTTAGATTGCCCATACATCCTAAATTTGCATACTAAGGAGGCCATGCAACCAAATCTCTTTTCTATTTTTGATTTTACCTTAAATTTTGCCTAAGCTGCCCTTTTGATTTTTCAACTTAGCAGGCTTTTGTCTTAACTTTTGCCTAAGTCGCCCTTTCGAGTTTTCAACTTAGCTTTTTCTTTTTTACTTTTTTTTTTGTAAATTTGGTTGCTTCAAATATTGATTTCCCTTAGCCTTGCTTGATTCAAGAATTAGTTGCTCTATCTTAAAGATGCAAATGCAAATTATGCGAAGAAGAAAATATTATGCTTCTTTTTAAATCTTATTTACTTTGCTTAAAAATTTTAGTTTTGATTTCCTTTCAGTTAATGCGTAAAATGATAAACAGACATACATATGTTGGATACAAGAAAATTTTTTCATTTAATAAAAGCTTAGATGGGAACATCTTGATTTCTTACGACATAACTCCTATCATTAGCTAGTCTTTTCAGGTTTTATAGCTGACTATTTTCTCTCGTTTGCCCTGACTTTTGCCTGACCAGCCTTTTCAGGTTTTCTAATTAGCAGGCTATTTATTCTTTTATTCTTTTTTTTTCACACATGGTATTTCCTGAGACGATCTATATTGATTGGCTCGGTGAACTTGTTCCCCTCCAAGTCTGAGATCTTAGTAGCACTTCTAGGCATAATCTTTCCTAGCTTTACTTTCTTATTGAACGCCCTAGCTATCCTTTTCTAGTACAACTGCATGTAGTATAGGGCTTTCATCCTTTTCTCATCAATTAAGGCCAGCTGTTGGTATCTTTGCTCAGCCCACCAATACTCTGGCATTTCCACCTCTAGCACAAATCTCAAAGATTTCAGCTCTAACTCAACTGGCAATATCGCCTCAATTCTATAAACCATAGATTTGCCTAGTTGATGTTCGCTCAATTTTTCGATATTCCAAAAGCATGAAGGGTAATTAAAACGACTAATCCTTATGATTCCATACCATCTTTGAAAGTATCTTCTTCAAATTCTTGTTAGCTGCCTCTACCGCACCATTCGCCTGACGTCTATACGGAGAAGACCTATGATGCTCGATTGTATTCCGCTACTAGGTCTGCCGTCTTACCCATGAATTGCACCCTGTTATTCGTCATAGCATGATGTGGGACTCCAAATTTGCGGATCACGTTCCTTTATATGAATCTAGCCATCTGCCTTGCCCCCACAGTGGTAAACGACTCGGCTTTGACCCATTTTGAAAAGTAGTCGATGGCTATGACTATAAACCTGTGGCCATTCGAAGGAGGCTTTATTTCTCTAATAATGTTGATACCTCAAGCTGTAAAAGGCCAAGGAGATGTCAAGTTGTGCAGCTCGGTAGGAGGCACGTGACTCATATCACTATATAGTTGGCACTCTCAGCATTTCTTCACTAATGCTATAAAATCCTTCTCTATTATTAGCCAATAATAGCCTTGCCGCATGAATCTTCGAGGTTAACACAATTCCTCTTATATGAGGCCCGCACACTCGTTTATGTATTTCCTCCATTACTACATGAGCTTCTGCTTTAGTTACACATTAGAGCTGTACACCCGACATTATCCTTCTATACAGGACTCCCTCGTGGCTGATGTAATTCCTAGCTTGGATTTGCAACACATATCTTTCCTTGGCTATCGCTTCTTCTAGATACTCTCTGTCTTCTATGAACTTCTTCAGATTGTAGAACCATGGCTTCTCTTCTGGTCCAATTTGAAGTTGCATAATTCAATTTCCTTGATAACAAGGCGCACCTGACTTCACGATCACCAAAGATTTCATTGATAACTGTGAGGGATCAACCTACATAGATGATAGAGTAGCTAGTGCATCCACCATCGGATTCTCATCCCAAGGCAAGTGTACAAAGGAACACTTGAAGAAGTTCCACACTAAAATCCTGAGATAGTTAACATATGGCTTTAACCTCTCTTCTTTTACTTTCCATTCCTCGAGGGCATGTTGAATCACCAACATTGAATCCTCGTAAACCATTAGATGTTTAGCTCCTGCTACCACGACCGCTTCTAATCTAAATAAACATGCTTCTACTCTGCCATATTATTAGTTACTTTAAAGTCCAATCTCTTAGCCACTAGCATCATCTCCCCTTCTGGCATGATCAGAACTACTCCTAAGCCTGCACCTCTCATGTTCACAACTCTATCGAAGTACATTTTCCGTTCTTAGATCTCGATTTTCCCAGATTCTTATAAGGAAATTTTAGATCCCAAGGGTCATCCCCTTCAATTGTATTCTGGGCTAGAAACTCAGCCACAACCCTATCCTTGATTATCTTCTTAATGATATACTTAATATCGAGTTATGTTAAGAGCACCAACCATCAAGCCAACTTTTCCGTAAGAGATAAAGTCTCGAATAAGTACTTTAAAGGGTCTATTTTTGAAATTGTTTACACCTTATAAGATTGGAAATAGTGACTCTGCTTCCTTGTAGCCCATATCATGACTAGGCAAGTCTTTTCCACGAGGTTGTACTTTGACTCGTAAGCGGCAACTTCTTGATAAGGTAATAGACCGCATGCTCTACATCATTAGGTCCGCACTATGCTACCATTGCCCCTATAACTTCTTCCTCTAAGGCTAGGTATAGGATTAGCGACTTGTATCCTTTAGGGACTTGAGTACCGGTGGCTTCTTCAGGTTTTTCTTGATTCTATTGAAGGCCTCTTGACAGTGTTCATACCATACAATGGGCTGATGTTTCCTTAGAAGTTTAAAAATGGGATCACAGACCATTATGAGCTTGGAAATGAACCTACTAATATATTGCAGACGTCCCAAGAAACCCTTGACTTCTTTCTCCGCCGTGGGCGCCTGCATATCCTGAATGGCTCTAACCTTATCCGAGTCAATCTTAATACCCCTCTAACTCATTATCTGCCCTACCAGCTTCCCTGATGTAACTCTGAACACGCTCTTCTTCGGGTTGAGTCTCAAGTTATACCTTTCCACTCGTTTTAAGAACTTATCAAGAGCCTAAAAGTGCCCTTCCCTTGTTTCAAACTTTACTATCTTATTGTCAACATATACCTCCACCTTCTTATGCATCATGTCATGAAACAAGGTAGTGGCTGCTCTCTAATAAGTTGCTCCCACGTTCTTCAGTCCAAAAGGCATAACCTTGTATTAGTATGTCTCTCACTCAGTGTTGAGCAACGTCTTCAGCTTGTCCACTACTGCCATCATAATCTGAATGTATACGAAGAACCCTTTCGTAAAGGAGTACATTGCATTCGTGAGGAAGAGGAAATTCATCCTTCGGCATGCTTTGTTCAAGTCCCAGTAGTCCACACACATTCGAACTTTACCATCCTTCTTCCGAACTAGACCAATGTTCACCAACCACTCAGGGTAGTCAACTACATCGAGAAAATTGGCCTTGACTTGCTTAGCAACCTCCTCTTGTATCTTTTCTGCCCATTCTAGCCTTAGTCTTCTCATCTTTTGCTTGACCAACTTGATATGTGAATTAGTTGGGATATGGTGCTCTACTATTTTCCTATCCAGACCTGGCATGTCATCGTAGGACCAAACAAATACCTTTTTTCTTTTCTCTATTATTTTCTCGAATCCCCTTCTTTCCTCAGGGGGTATATTATGAGTTATCAGAGTATTTTGTGGATTTGCATTTGTGCTTTAAATGAATCAATTTGTATAGAATTGATGTAAAATATGCACATGTCAGGATTATCAAAATGAACACTATCATCAAGAAAAACATTGTCTGAAAAGTTATTCATATCATTGATCTTGAAAAGGAAAGAAACATTGTCTGACATTTTACATTATCATCATAGAATACATCAATGATATTGTTTTCTATTAGAGCAGCTAACTCCTCTTAGCTGATCCTTTTCGGCTGAATGGTAGGCTCTTCCAACTTCAGCTCTTCCATCTTAGTGATGAACTTCTCATGGACTTTCTTGATACTCAACTTGATAATCCTATCAATGATCAGGTCCTTAAGAATCTCGAACCCCGTATCTCAATCCCAGCTACACAAACAAGTACAAGCTCCCCAGAGTAAAGCTTGAACTCCTGGATGAACACGTCTTTTAGAGTCTTGCCCTTTGGTTTGCCCTTATCTTCCTCCACAGAATACCCTAAACTTCGCCGAGTCTTCTGACCCTTGAAGTCTAGTAGCTCCGCAACACCTTGCTGATTCTTTTCCAGCCTCATTCCAGGCATGAAGTTCATTTTCTTGAATATGTTGGCTGCTTTAGGATCCATGTAGTCCTCATAGAGAACTGCCACTTGGAATCCAATAGGAGCATCCACCTCTTTGACAGCTTCATGAATTGTCGAGATGAGCTTACCACCTTTGATGAGAATAGTGACAATCTCGCCTTTGTAAGGGAACTTCACCTTCTAATGGACTGTGGAAGGGACTCATAGCCTTCCCAATAGCAGTGCAAAAGTTACTAGGACGTCTAGGACTGTAAATTCCACCTAGGATTTGATTGGACTCGTCTTCATTAGTGCTGAAAATGTCATTTCTACGTCCCTTTTCGCCTCATCATAGGTCCTTATGACCATGTCTGATGGTTTTAGGTCCTTCACAGTCATCCCCAGTTTAGGGAGTATGCGAGATGGACATACATTGATAGCTGACCCCTCATCAACCATCACACATGGGGTTCTTTCCCCTTTCACCTCTACTGCTATGTAAAAGGCCTTGTTATGGTCCCTTCCTTTAAGTGGTAGGTCCTCATCTAAGAATGTAATCATCCCGGTAGTCTTGTCAGTTACCATTTTGATCATCTCTTCAGAAGTAACTATTGTGCTAACACTTGTACCAGATAAGGCCTAGATCAAAGCCTTTCTATGATTTGATGAATGCATCAGCAGCTGCCAAATATTAATTATCTTTTTCTCCTCCCTCCACCGTTCTAGCAATATGGAATCCCCGTCCTCAGGTGCTTGCTTCTCTTACTTCAGCTCTTGTACCTCGGCATCCTTACTCTTACTCGCTAGCTCAATCTCAGAGTCACTGTCTGCCCAAATGTCCTTGGCCTCAGCATCTTGAACCACATTCTCATCCCAGAACTATACTAGATGTCGATAGCCATTACCAACTTCTTTTCACCCTCTTTCCAGACTTCTAGGAGACAAGGCTCACAAGTGGCTTAATCGACATCTAACCCCTAACCACTTGGCATAATATCTTCGATCCAAACATTAGCTGAGGGTGACCTTGAGTATCGGACCCTGAAATCATATTTTCCCGAAGGTTGCCCAAGCAAGTCTTCACACTCATATTGAGGAAGTTGTTCAACCTCTCATTCTCCAAAGTTGATTAAGTCTTGGATCTCGTGCTTGAGACGGTTTCACTGGTCCGTCATATGCCCGAAAGCATGATGGTACTCACAATACTGACCATTATGAGGCTTAGAACTATCTTTTGATGATTGGGGCTTAAGCTTCCCGCTCCATTTTAGGTGTCGGAACACCACAGATAGTGGTGCCCTCAGGTCAGTGAAGGCTTTTTGTGGGCTTATTGGCTCAACTACTGTTTCGGCTTGGTGTATGTCTATGAAGGAGTTCATGATTTTCTCTTCGCTGAAGTTAGGACACTTGGTTCAGGGTGGTGTATTGTTGTAGCATGGTAAAGGGTTCCTTCTAGTGCTAAGCTAGTCTAGGTCAGTGAGCTTTCCAGCGTTGATGAGGTCCTGGACTTCATGCTTTAGCTAGATGCACTTATCGGTGTGGTGGCCATGTGCTTAGCGGAATTTGTAGTATTGTTGGGCTTGTATCCGGGTGCGTTTGGGTTCGATGGGGTCTTTAGGATGGTAGGTTGAAGCATGCGATTCTGAACCAATCTCTCAAAGATCTTGGAGAGGGGTTACTTGAAGTTAGAAAACTTTCTTGGTTGTTGCACAACATTCAAGTCTGGGGTCCTACTCTCTCTAGCCTGGTAGTTTGCCCTTCTGCCAGTTCCCTTGATCTTTCTTTTGTTATTCTCTATTTTCTCGACCTACAGCCCGTCATCATACAGATTCGTAAAGGTCTTCAGGTTCATCATTTGTAACCTTTCGACCCATCCAGGAAGGACATTTCAGACCGCCATATGAACTTGGTCCTTTTCAGAGGCTTGTGCTTATCAAGCCAGCCTTATTCCTCCATCTGGTCAGGAAATCAAAGAAGGACTCATTTGGCTTCTATTTAGTGGATTTAAGATCCCTCATTGAAACCTCCAAATGAGTGTTATAGTTATACTACTTGACAAAGGAGTTGC
Source organism: Ricinus communis (assembly GCF_019578655.1). Taxonomy (NCBI): domain Eukaryota; kingdom Viridiplantae; phylum Streptophyta; class Magnoliopsida; order Malpighiales; family Euphorbiaceae; genus Ricinus; species Ricinus communis. The sequence continues at coordinate 31,028,662 of NC_063256.1, read as the reverse complement.
ACAAATCACGCCATTCAACTTTGGTAGATTTCTTCCGACCGTGGTACCAGTTGACTGCAGGTCCTTCTAGTGACAGCACAAATAGCTTAACTATCTAGGTCCTGCTCAACTGAGTAGTTCCCGTGATAAGCACGTAATTCTTTAGATAGACTTTCGGATCATCAGTCCCGTTGAATTTGTTCATATGTCGGGCATCCTGAACTTTGCTAGCAGTTTACTTTCCCCCGTCAACAACAGCTCTTCGAAATCACATATTGGGTCCAAACTTTTGATTTCTAGCATATGCTGTATCTTGTCAAGTCGGGCACTCAGTCTACTTACAGCTTCATTGGTGGCAAGGGCAGTCTCCCTCTTAACCTGGTCGAGCATGAATTCATCAAAATCCTAAAATTTACAAGGCACTCCCCTTCTACCGAGGTCTTCGACATTGGCATTGGCATTGACCGTAGTAGCAGTCACAGCTGCAGTGGTAGCATCAATCTCAGCGACAACCACAGCCGGGTCAATAGCAACAAGTGGGTTAACTGGTGCAACAGGAGCAGCAGGTGGGGCTTGGTTTGCAGCCATGCCAGCCAGGAGTTGCTGAAGTTCCTCCTGAATCACACCCCTCAAGTCTTCGATTATAATATTCTTGAGGATCTCAATGTCTTATTTGTTGGCTCTTTTGTTGGCCATCTCTTCTTGGCATCTCAGTCTTTCTAAATGCTTTAACACAGTTTTGATTCTTGAGGAAATGGGCACTCTTTCCAGCCTCCCACTGTCTTGCCTCTTCCAACCTACAAGACAATCTATATGGCTAAAATAGAAAAGGTTAGTATGATGCATACGATGTATGATGCACGTGCTATGCATAAAGACAAAAAAATGTTAGCACACACAATAGTATACAGTTCATCATTTCAACCTTATCACTCCTGCACTTGGTTCGTGATAAGTCTTTCTTCCTTAGGATTTTTGGCTTGGGCTTTCTATCAACAAGGGATAGTAGGTCTGATGCATACGCCATAATCTCTCAAAGTATATTTAAATCAAACAATGTGATGTTTCTAAATGTAAGCATAAAAGCTAGCATATTTTGGGCTTGGGGCCTAATTCCACATTTAGGTCAAGGCCTTTCAATATTTGGGCTTGAAACACTTACAAGGAAGAGCATCTCATATAGCAAGCAATAGTTTACCTAAGAAAGATTACTAAGGTCATTACGATAAGCTGAGTCTTGGATAAGGATAAAAGGCTCCCACAAGCAAAATATGTTCTTCCTTGGCTCGTCTTCCTACTCAAGGATCCATACTACGAAGGAAATACACTCATTGTTTGTGAGTGATGGTAGCTAGTGTCGCAATTCTAGGACTTGAGTGGAACTAAAGAACCGCTAGCTGACACCATCGGGGTTATAGGGACCAATGTGTACAGTGTGTGAAAGTGTAGAGATGCAAGAATACTCTGTTAAATAATAAATTGAAAGACAAACATACATTAGAATTAGTTTCTCCTATTCCTAGTGGAGTCGCCACCGTGGCGGGGGGGGGGGGGGGGGGGGCGCTGAGCATGCGCTTTCAACCTAATCGGAAACATGCTAACTAGTCACTAAGACTAGCACGGAGATGGGAGTCACCACCTGGGTAACCATCGGGATATTTTTACTAATGAGTGGCTTTTCTCAAACTCCATAAGGAAGCTTAAGCTACAGAGTTCAGAGATGAATCTGGAAGCCAAGTTCCTTATTTGTCAAGAGGAATTGTCAAGATGCATGGCTTTTTTTTTTGATATTAGTCGTTAAATCTATTGTTTATAAAATATTCCTTATGAATGCAAGCATTTTATACCATGCATGCCAAAACAACACACAATATACCTAATTTTAGCCCATTTTATTCAAGCTCAGCCTGTATTAAATTATTAATCTAATTTACTAACCAATTATGTATGAGGCCCATCTATTCTACCCAAATTAGATGTTATGCTCTTTGAATTTCAGCCTTTAAGCCTATTGGACTATTTGTTATGAGGAGGCTCATTTATTGTGATCTCAACCCTAACTAAGTTCAAACTCTAACTAAACATGTTAAAACCCACTAGTCTAATTAAATTTTAGGGTTTGGGCTCAATTAAGGTGGATTAGCCTATTAGACTACCAAATTTATGTTGGACCAGTTTTTTAACCCTAAGTCTATGTGGCCCATTTTAATTAATCAATTATGTAGTCATGTACTGGGTTAACATGCAATAAACAAAAAAATAACAAAGAAAATAAAGCAAAAAAAAAAATCCTAACTATTACAACCTGTCTACAACTATGATTACAGAACCGGAAAGACCTAAAATTGAACAGGAGCCAAGAATACATTGAAATTTTCTAAAAAAAGATAGAAAATAAATGGTCAAACATGGTCAGCAGATCGGCTATGCATGAAGAGCCGGTCGTCTCTAGAGTCCATGGGTGTATTTCAGTCAGTTTTCCTTCGATTCTCCTTCGTTCGCCAATTCAATCTCATACTCTAGAGCCGATTTTCACATGCACAGATGTTTAAAAAAAATTAGAATGAGATAAAAAAAACCTAAACTACCAAAAAACCCTAAAATCCTATAAACTGATAGGAGATCATCAAAGTAGAGAATCATGTTTTATTTAGGCTTAATTACTAAATCATATTAATAAAAGACCTAAATATTAATCCTATAATATGTTTTTAGTTAAATCTAAAACCCTTATTGGTAAAATATTATATCTAAAAAAATCCTAGTTCTTATTATTAGATTCAAAACCCTATTAACATGCATATTCATGAAAATCTAATCTAATCATGTTTATAAAAGATAAACCCTAATCATATTTCTAAGAGCAAATAATATAAAAAATAAATAAAAGATAAAAAAGGAATGAAAAGAACCAGTTTTATGATGAATGCAGATGTATGGTGGAAGAAACCCTCAGGTTATCACCGTGTATGTTGGATTTAGAAATCTCGAGCGATGAGAAAGCAATTAAATAAAAAACCGAGTAGGAATCTAGAGCTGGATCTGACTTTGGGAAATCTTCTATCAATTGAAAAAAAAGTTTTTCAAAAGCACTCTTTCTTAAGTGGCTGGTTTCTTAAAATCCTTCTTTCTTCAGTGGCTTGAGTCTTTGAATACTGATTATGATCGACAATGCAATTTCTTATGTTTTCTTTTAATTTTCTTTCTTTTCTTTCTTTTTCAGTATTTCTTCTCTCCTAATATTCTCTCAATTGAATCTTAATTCTTGCCCCCTTCCTTGAGACCCTAAACTCCTCTTTCTATTTATAGAGGTAGGATTTCAAAGAAAAAATCCAGAGAAAGAGATATATCCTAGAAAATATCGATAAATATCTCAGTTAATTATTTAAAATTTAAGTAATTACTGATAAAATAGTGATTATCTTCAAGAAAACCTTCTAGAATCTGTATATAGACGTAAAATCATCTGAAAAAATGACTTTGGGGAGTCAAAATCCAATTGATTCTATAAAGAACCAATTGGCTTTATCATAGAGTTTATTGGCTCTTTAGAGAAAGTTTTAAATTTTACAATTTAGTCCTTGATTTTTTTAAAAATATGTTCTTTTGACCCTCAAACTTAATTTTTATGATAATTAAGCCCAAATTGATTTTAAAAAGCTAATTCCAGCTAGATTAACCTCAATCCTAGCTTCGGATTCGCCTGTCCTTCGCTTCTCGAGACCCGGGAAAGCAGTGACTTTCATCATAGATTTTTTATTTTTTTCCTCGATATCTAGATTCGAAAAAAGGGTGCTGACAACGAGAACATCAGCAGAACCTTATACTCCAATTTTATTAGCCAATCGACTCTCTTATTTCTAATAAGATTGGAGCTCAATGAGCAAAGCTCGATCATGGTTCTTAAATCCAGTCTGATCACTTAATTACCAATACAGTAGGCGCCTAAAAAGCGATGCTCGACCAAGGTTCTTTCTTTCAACCAATCATAATTTTTGTAAGCCCAAAGAGCGATGCTCGACTAGGGTACATCACATAAATATTCTCCTGTTACGTGTCTCTGATTTATATTGATGTGCACACGGTCCTTATGCAATCCATTAAGTGGCATATTCTATTACCGTCTCATCTCGAATTACAGTATAATTTTAACATCCACAATATTAAAATAACATAAATCACAAATAATCATAGGATTACTCAATTCAATATTAAATGCTAAAATTGAATAGCATCGGCTTAAATGAAATTATGGTTATATGTAATATTCATAGTAAATATAATAATAGTGATAAAGATAGTGGCAATTAAGATATTAATATTAATAAAAAAATAGTAATACTACTAATAATTAAATGACATTGCATTAAATGGTGACATGATACATGCACCATTGATTATATGACTTTAACTCAAAGTTCTGTTGAATTTCCTTTAGTTGCTCCTACACCTCTGGTGGAGCTGGCTGAATCGTCAGATTATCCATTCATGGAAATAATTCAATCAATAAAATAATATATTTTATAAATAATCCTAGGCCTAAACTTCTAGATTTTGACTGTCTAAGAATCCCGAATTGGAAATTTTACCAAAAATTCGGTAAAACCTCCCCTAAAATACGGACATTTACCTTCCATATAACGGGTCCAGGACCTGCTAAAAGTACTTCTAATATTCATCAAATATTTAACAAGAGTCGGGTCATCCATATCTGCATCATCTTTTCGACTCTGTAACATAACACAGTTCACAACTAATAAATAACAGTCTGACATTGATATTTATTTCACAATCCAACTCACAAATAATTTCTTGAAATTTAATTTAACTATTCATAGCCACAATTATTACAACGCCAAAATTTTTTTTTAATTCCAGTAATAAATCCATGATGTTTATAATTAATCTAATAATTAATTTAATTAAATTATTTATTTATTTATAATTAATAATTAATGGTGATAATATTTTTTTAAATTTTTAATTAATTAACAGAGTCCAAATAAATTTTTATCAAGCTAAAAATTCAAAGTTCTGTGCGTCTAAAAAATACTGGAACAGTGCCAGAATTCCAATTCAGAGGCGCCTAAGCAAAGCTTGAGATGTATGGAGTCCAGATATGCAAATATCTTTGCTGGAATCTCATCGGAAGCCACCAAATCGAGATCGGAAAGCTTTAGCTCCAGTGAGACTTGGACACAGCTTCCCACAATGGAAAAATAGAAGAAATGGCTGCTTTTGACATTTTCGGTGGTGAGTATCCATTTCCGATATTGGATTTGCAAAATAAGGCAGCAAGTGGCTGGTTGGTAAAAAGGGGCGATGGTTATGGAAGAAAATGGGTGAGAAATAGTGGTGGGGAAGGCTGATATGCGGGAAGAAGAGAAGAAAAGAGAGAGGCAGTTTATTTGGTTTTTATTTTTTTTTTTTTGAAAAAATACACTTTGATCCTTCAAAAAAGCCTAGCTATAGAAAAAGCCCCCAAAACTAATTGTTTGCTCAATTTTTGCCTTTTTAAATTATATATATATATATATATAAGTATTACTTCAATAATTTAACACTAACTTTAGACCTATAATAATAATAATAATAATCCTATACAATAAATAAATAATAATATTTAATATAAATTAAATTCAAGCTTAATTGAAAAATAAGCATTTAAGTAAAACAAATTTTAAAATGTTCCGAATCAAGAAAATATATTTATTTGTAAAACTAAATAATAAAACAACTCAAGTAATGTATTTCAGTACTCGATTAATTAATTAAATTATTTAATACTTGAAATTGATACTGAAATTATTTATTTACCCAAATGACTAATAAAATTAAAATTCAAAAATTACGGGGTATTACAACCATCATATTAATTTAATAATAATACTTGTTATGAAAATATCTAGGTTGCATGTATTAGAAACACCATTTTTACTTTAACGTATGGGAACTTAAGTTGCATCATTAGTTTGAGTGACTTAGGAAAAAGACACATCACCATCTCATTCATTGGATCTAGGCTTAAAGCAAAATAAGGGGATTACTAAGTATTAGCTACACTCAATACTATTTTATCATATATTCTTCATCTAATCATTTCATTTGCATATTTATTTTATAGTTTATTCAATTTCTTTTATAAACTTTAAATTCTTTTCAAAATATTAGCTTAGAGTTTTTAGATTTATTCTTAGTAATTTTTTATGTGATAGTTAGTCTTTATAATAAATGCTCTACAGTTCCTTGTGAGATTAACCTCGTGGTGAACTTACACTTACTATAATTCGGTTTATATAGTTGTGAATACTAAGTTTGAGACATTAAGTTTTTGGCGTCGTTGCCAGAAAATTGTCTCAATATTATAGTGATTAATTATCAAGTATTTGTTTCTTATGTTTATTTTTTATGTTTTGTTTGTTTATATGTTTTTTCTTTTATTTTTCAATTTTATTTTTTAATTTTTTTTAAATATAAATTTTTCTTTTGATTTTGTATGCCTGGTAGGAAAATAAGATCAGGTGATTCATCAACTCAAAATCCCTATAACTTGATATCAATTGTTAAAAAGGTAGAAGAATGCCAAAAAGTAGAGAGTGAGTTTGTACCTCCAAGGCTAGAAGAAGAAGAAGAATTCGAGAAAAGTTAGAAAAAGGATTTGAACAAGAGGTTGAAATAATGGCTAATAAACAAAGATAAGTAGCAACTGAAAGGCAAATAGCTATGAAGGATTATACTCAGCCTATAAGTGGTAACACTACTTCATGCATAGTTCTAGGTGATGCATCTAGGAATTATAAACTTAAGAATATTCATTGTAATATGCTTCTTTCATTCTATAGTATGCCTAGTGAAGATGCATTAACGATTATTAGGGAGTTCTATGTTATAGTTCATACATTTGTATTGTCTGGACTAAATGAGAACCAATTAAGGATGAGATGTTTTCCTTACTTATTAAAGGAAAAAGCAAAGGCTTGGTTAATGACATTGCCTCCTAATTCTTTGAGAATTGAAATTTATAAAAAAATTGTGAGTAAATTTTACTCACATCAAAAGACCAAAGAGTTAAGGACTGAAGTTTCCAACTTTTATCAAAAGAATACTGAATCCTTTCATGAAGCATGTGACTGCTTCCAATCATTTTTATTGCAATGCCCACACCATGGATACCCACTCCTTGTTACTAACCAATCTATATATGATGGTTTAACACAATAATATCAATGTATGGTTGATAATGCAGCTAGGAATGCTATGTCAGAAAAAACTGTTATGAGGTTTTGATATCTTTGAGATGTTAGGAGCCAATTCACAACAAAAGAGTATGAGAACAAAAAGAATAAGAGTGAATAAAGTGGTGTCTAATCATGAGATGGCTATGCAAATAGCTGAATTAACTAAACAAGTTAAAAATACTTGCTTCAACTAAGAATGTATCAAACAATAAGGTTTGTGGTATATGTGGTGTTTATAGTCATGGTACTAATGTTTGCCCATCTTATGAGAATTATGCAAGAAATGATTATGAATAGGTTAATATGATGGAATCTTATCAATCTAGGCAACCTAAGAATAACCCATATTCCAACACCTATAACTCAAGTTGGAGAAAACATCCAAATTTTTTCTGGAGAAATAATAACCAAAACCCATCATAGTTATTGAGAAAATAAAATCAGCTCCAATATCAAAACCAAGAGTCTCAATACCCAAGAAATTAAAACCCTCCATTCCAAAATCAAGGACAAGCTCCTCAAAGAAAACCAAGCTTGAAGGAAACACTCCAATCTTTTATGAGAACTACCCATGATATGATGGAGAGGAATGAAAAGAAAAATGATTCCACTGAAGCTTCAATAAAGCGGTTGGAAACTCAAATTGGGATATTGAAACTTTCACTAAGAAAGATTCTTCTTTTGTAAGTATATCAAAAGAAAATACATTAGTTGATGTAGAAATAACTGAAGGAGGTGTACAAAAAATAGAAAGAATTGAGCGCAATCTTGAGCAAAAAAAGAAAGAGAATGAGGTATTTTCAGGACCTGAATTCCATAAAGCAGTTGAGCCTTACAAGCCTCCTATTCCATTCCCTAACAGATTGAAAGAAAGCAAACAGGATAAATAATTTTCTAAAATTTTTGATATGCTTTCTAAAGTTAAAATTAATTTTCCTTTATTGGATGTTATTAGAAGTATGCTAGCTTATGCCAAGTTTTTCATGGAGATTAATTCCAACAAGAGGAGATACGGGAATAATGAAAAAGTTATAGTCTCTGAAACAACAATTACCCCCTAAGATGAAAAATCTTAGGGGCTTTACCATTGATATTATAATGGGGAATAAAAAAATTGTAAAGGCCATATTGAATTTGGGAGCAAGCATAAACTTGATGCCATATTCAATATATGCATAACTTAGCTTGGGATAATTAAAATCAACTACCATATCTCTACAACTAGCTGATAGATCAATTAAGTATCCAAGAGGCATAATGGAGGATTTGCTGATTCAGGTAGGTAAACTGATAATCCATGCTGATTTTATAGTTCTTGACATGGAAAATACACCAACAAGGGATAAAGGGCAAACAATACTCCTTGGTAGACCTTTCATAGCAACTACGAAAAAAATTATTGATGTGCACAATGGCAAGCTGACTATGACAGTCTTGGAAGAGACTATAGAATTTAAAGTATTTGATTCTCTAACTTTATCTCCTAGCACTTTAATTGATGAATGCTCATATGTTGATTGCTTGAATTATTTTATATATGAAACATACTTACAGGATAGGGATGATAAGTTAGAGGTTACATTAACATTGGAAAGAATATAAAAAAACCTAGATGAGGAAGTCTTAGACTTTCAAGATAAATTACATGAAGCTATTCCAATATCACTCAATGAAAGCACCATTGAACCTTTAGATTCTTCCATTGGAAATGAAATAGAAATTATTAATAAACCACATAAACTTAAGCTTAAAGAATTATCTAAAACATTTAAATATATTTTCTTAGGAGAGGAAAATACATATCCAGCAGTTGTAGCATCTGATCTTTCTTCATTGGGTGGGAAATTTCTAATATTAAGGGTATTAGTCCAACTATATTCATATATAAAATAATCTTAGAAGACAATGTCAAGACTATTAAAGATACCCAAAGAAGACTTAATCCTAAAATGAAAGAGGTGATAAAAAAGGAAGTTCAAAAACTATTGGATGAGGGTATTATATATCTAATAGTTTATAATAATTAGGTAGGGTGCATACATGTAGTGCCTAAAAAGTCAGGTATTACAGTTGTCAAAAATAAAAAGAGAGAGTTAGTTCCCATAAGAATGACTATAGGGTAGAGAATGTATATTGATTATAGAAAGCTAAATGCTGCAACAAAGAAGGATCATTTTTCTCTTCCTTTTATTGATCAAATCTTAAAGTGTTTAGCAGGACATGGAATTACTGTTTCCTTGATGGACTTTCAGGTTATTATCAGGTATCTGAAAGACAACATTCACATGTCCATTTTAAACTTTTGCATTTAGAAGAATGCCATTTGGGCTTTGCCATGCACCCGTAACATTTCAAAGGTGTATGTTATCCATTTTCTCTAATGTTAGAAGATTGTATTGAAGTATTTATGGATGATTTTTCAGTATTTGGCTCCTCATTTGATGCATGTCTTAGTAATTTAACTCATGTGCTTGAAAAATGCCTTCAGTGTAATTTGACTTTGAGTTGGGAAAAGAGCCATTTTATGGTTAAACATGGTATTATGTTGGGACATGTGGTTTCTAGTAAAGGTATTGAAGTTGACAAGGCAAATATTGATTTAATTGTTAAATTGCCTCCACCTACTTCGGTAAAGGGAATTAAAAGTTTTTTTAGTCATGCAGGATTTTATAGGCATTTTATTAAAGATTTTTCTAAAATTGCTCGCCCTTTAACTGAATTACTAGTAAGGATGTTAACTTAATTTTGATGATGCATGTCTTTCTACTTTTAATACTTTGAAAGAAAAGTTGACTAGTGCACTTGTTATTATGGCATCCGTTGGTCTCTTTCCTTTGAAATAATATGTGATGCATCTGATTATGCCATAGGAGCAGTTTTAGGTTAAAGAGTTGATAAAGCTTTACATGTTATATATTATGCTAGTAAAATCCTTGATAATGCTCAAATAAACTATTCTACTACTAAAAAGAATTTCTAGCTGTTTTGTTTTCATTAGACAAATTTAGATCTTACTTGGTGGAATCTCAAGTTATTATGCATTCAGACCATGCAGCTTTAAGATATCTTTTGACTAAGCCTAATGCTAAACCACAGCTTATTAGGTGAGTGCTCTTATTGTAAGAATTTGATATCGAAATAAAAGATAAAAAGGGCAGTAAAAATGTGGTTGCCGATCACCTTTCTAGGTTGATTTTCAATTTTGATAATCTTGGTTCTCAAAAAGTAATTAATAAGACCTTTCCTGATGAACAGTTACTTGTTGTGAATCATGAGCCTTGGTACGCTGATATTGTTAATTACTAAGCTTGTGGTATTACGAGACCTCATTTAACATGGCAAGAAGAGAAAAAAAATTTATCTGTTTGTGTGCAATATTATTGGGATGACATCTATTTATTTAAATATTATTCTAATCAAATGATTAGAAAATGTGTTCCTGAGAACGAGCAATAAAGCATTCTTGCTTTTTGCCATGAGGTGCATTATAGAGGTTATTTTGGTGGTAAGAAAATAGCTTACAAGTTTCTTCAATCAGGTTTCTTTTAACTTCGTTATTTAAGGATGCTCATGTATTTTATGATAAATGTGGTAGATGCAAAAGAAGTGAAAATATTAATAAAAGGAATGAAATGCCTCAAATTTTTAATCTTGTGGTTGAATTGTTTGATGTGTGGGGCATTGATTTTATGAGACCTTTTTCACCTTCTCATGGTTATGAATATATACTTATTGTTGTTGACTATGTGTCTAAATGGGTAGAAGCAATTGCTAATTGAACTAATGATGCTAATATTATATATAAATTTATCAAGAAAAATATTTTTAGCAGGTTTGAAATGCCTAGGCCAATCATTAGTGATGGGGGAACCCATTTTTGCAACAAGGAATTTGGCGCTTTACTTAAGAAATATGGATTAACTAATAGAGTTGCAACTCCCTATCATCCACAAATGTCAAGACAGGTGGAAGTTAGTAATAGGCAAATTAAGTCAGTCATTGAGAAATCAATACAGACATCTAGAAAAGATTCGATTGTACACTTAAACAATGCCCTTTGGGCATATCACATGACTTATAAGTCACCAATTGGAAGGGATTCTTATAGACTAGTTTATGGCAAAGCTTGCCATTTGCCAGTTGAATTAGAACATAAAGCTTATTGGGCTATTAAAGAGCTTAATATGGACTTAACCAAGGCAGATGAAGAGCGCCTATTGCACTTGAATGAGCTTAAAGAAATGCATAGTAGGACATATGAAAATGCCAAACTATACAAAGAAAGGACCAAGAGATAACATGACAAAAATTTGCTTCGTAAATCTTTTATCCCTAGAATGAAAGTTTTATTATTTAACTCGCGCTTTAGACTTTTTCCAGGAAAGTTTAGATCAAGGTGGAATGGCCCTTTCGAAGTAGTAACAGTTTTTCTCATGATGTGGTAAAATTATGCAACAATAAGATACAAGAGCAGTTCAAAGTGAATGGTCATCATTTAAAGCCATATTACGAAGAAATGGCTTATGGACATGACGTGGAGTGCATTAAAGCACTACCAATTTGAGCTCAACTTGACAGTCAAGCTATAAATAATAAATTTAGCACTTGCATATTACATCTTTAGTATTTTTATTATTTTATGTATTAAATTTTACTTTTAAAAAAATTATTATTATTTTTAGAAACTTGCAAGAGATTCAAGCATCCTAGCATCTAAATTTACTAGTCAATATTGTGCTTAAAATATTTATTAAATTTTATGTATAACATGGGTATTATTTATTTTTATTATATGCTTACTAATTATTAATTATAGAGCATATAATCACACAGATTTATTTAAGACTATGATATATATTTTCTTGTAGGATTAGGAAAAGCAAATAAGAAGAAAATAGGGATTTTACTTACTAAAAACTAGAAATAATCAAATCCTAAACAAACTAGAATTAAGGAAAACTCTATATATAGACCCTCCCCTCTTTATTAAGAGCTACTTCAAAAATTCCTCTACTTCTTATAGCTCTTAATCATCATAAATTCTAGGCAAGAAATTATAAAGGAGGTAAGTTCTCCACCACCTTCATCATCACCAAATCATTCTATACCAAAATCCAAGTCACTAAGCTCAAGAATCGCCTCTAGAAAATCTGAAAAGAATTAGAAGGAGGGCACCACACCATTCCATTCACCATCAAGTTCAAGAAGAGTTTCAAGGCATATGGAAAGAACTAGAAGGATCTCACCCACACAATTCCCTCTACCTGGATTTACTAAAAGTTGGCACCCAATGAGAAGGCCTAGGACTGAGTATAACCTTAGGCCCAAAGAGATCGCTGCTTTTTATGCCTATCGTAGAGCTTACCCAAGATCAATGGAGAGGCCATTCACTCTCCAGAAAATTATGGATTGAAAATTCCAATAGAAAGTATCAAGAGAGGTATCTCATTAATGAAATCTCTTCGCATAGAGAAGATTCGAAAAGAGAATAGTGAGAATGAGTATGAAAGTGAGGATGAGATAATTATATACCCAGAAAGGAGTAGCAGGCATTCAACAAAGTATGAATATGTCATACCTTAATGACACCCAAAAAGGATAATGGACGCCCAAGGAAGGATGGCACGCCATTAAAGGCCAAAAGAGGGAGAGGAAGGATGGCACGCCCAAGGAAGGATCCCTTAGTTGAATTTCAGATGAGCCATATTGCGGCAGCGCAAAATCGCACAGGCCTGTAGCTTTGTCACCGCAACAATGCATGGGCCCATAGGAGAATCAGCTGCAGCGCACACGAGCACGCGAGGAGCACAGGCGTTAGGGAGGAGCACATCAGCATCGGCGCTGTCCATTCGACGTGACGCCACCAGCATGGGCGTAGAGTAGCCCGCGAGCCTGCCAGATGCGGGACGATGAATGGACGAGGTAGCGACCTAGTCAACGGCAGCGCCAAAGATCAGCAGCATCACGGAAGAGGTTCAGCGTGCACGCGGAAGGATCAGTGGCAGGGGCAGATGCGAGAGCTGGCTGGCGAAGGAGGCACTCCGCGAGGCGCTGAAATAGCACACTTGCAGAATTTTTTTTAATTTATTCATTCATTTTTTTTATTTTCTTAGTTTTGATAAAAATGTATTTAAGGCATATTTAAAGACTTGAAATGAATTAGATTATTTTACTATTAATTACTTAAGATTTTGAGTTCTAATTAAAATAAAATACCTTTTTAAAAAAATCCTAAGCCCATCTCCCTATATATATATTCTTTCTTTTCTCTTTTCTCTCACACCTCACCTCTCTCCACTATTAACACAAATTCAAGCTTTCTCTCTCCTCGTTTTACTTTCTCTCTCTACAGAAAAAGAAAAAAAACTCATTTTCTCTTCTGTATCTCTTAGGCTTTATCACTTTAATCTCTTTATTAAGTATTCTTAAATAAAACAAATGGCCCCGAGATCAACAACAAGGAAAGAAAAAGGAAAAGAAATTGCTTCAAGCTTTCATAATGAAAAACAAAATATTTTGGCTATGTATGGAGTTCCACTCGACATCCAAGGCCATGAAGAAGGTAATAGATTTTTTAGCTTAGCAAGTAGGGAACAAATACCATGTAGGTTTTTGGATATTCCTTGCTTAATGAAATTTGGTATATTTGAGAGAAAGATGGATTTACTAGCTAAACTAAGTTGGACAGATTTTGCATTTAAGATTCTTCCATATTATAGTGAATTAAGTTTATAATGTTTTACTATATTACAATATAATCCATCCAATGATAAAAAAAAAACAAAAATGAGATTATCTGGGCATGATTATACCATCACATGCGCAACTATAATACAATCTTTCATATTAAAGAAATGAGAAATTTATGAGCAATACTATAAGTTTGATATAGATAGATTTTGAAAGAAATTGACCGGAGAGGATTTGCATGATATTAACACTATGCCAAATGCTATTTTTTATGATAATTGCTACTTGCTACTTTCAAAGTTTATGAGTGGTGAAATCTTTGGAAGAAAAGAAGCTATCATTTTTATTTTCAATTCTAATTTAGAATAAGATAAAGAAATAAGTTCTTAAGTAACAAAATAAGAACTTAATATTTTATGGTGTTTGGACAATAATAAATCAATTTCATCCACTTATTTGTTCATGCAAAGTCTATTAAAAGTCCTTGATATACGAGAAAGTTGTAATGGACTAGGACACATTGTCATGGGTTTAGCTATTCATCTATGTGGTTTGATCCGGAGAGCTCACCATTTGAGGAAATTCTATCTTTAGGAAATTATGATATACATGCATTGATTAGATCAAATTTGATACATAGTTGTGGTGGCCCGATTTGCTTTGTAGATCGCAAAGCGTCTAGTGAATGAAGTAGTACTATAGCAAGAGGGGAGTCAAGTAGGGAGGAATCCGATCATAAGGAAAGAATAGGACAAGAATGGGGTAGTCAAGGTTGGCACCAAGTGTTAAATCAATTACAACGTATGAATAGCAACCTTAACCAAAGGCTCGATGCATTCGACACTCGCCTGGCTAATGTGAAGAGGAGCCAACACCAACAAGCATATAAGTTAGATTGCTATTTTGAGTCGGTTGATTTTGATGCTCTAACACCACCATCATCCCCACCTCATCATTGATTTTAGTATTATTACTTTTAATTTTCTATTTTTAGGGCTTATCCATCTATATGGTTTGATCCGGAGAGCTCACCATTTGAGGAAATTCTATCTTTAGGAAATTATGATATACATGCATTGATTAGATCAAATTTGATACATAGTTGTGGTGGCCCGATTTGCTTTGTAGATCGCAAAGCGTCTAGTGAATGAAGTAGTACTATAGCAAGAGGGGAGTCAAGTAGGGAGGAATCCGATCATAAGGAAAGAATAGGACAAGAATGGGGTAGTCAAGGTTGGCACCAAGTGTTAAATCAATTACAACGTATGAATAGCAACCTTAACCAAAGGCTCGATGCATTCGACACTCGCCTGGCTAATGTGAAGAGGAGCCAACACCAACAAGCATATAAGTTAGATTGCTATTTTGAGTCGGTTGATTTTGATGCTCTAACACCACCATCATCCCCACCTCATCATTGATTTTAGTATTATTACTTTTAATTTTCTATTTTTAGGGCTTAGATATCTAGCTACCTTAGGAATTTTATTTTTGCTTCTAGCTATCTTAGGATTTTTATACTTTCTAGCCATTTTAGGATTTTATTTGTGCTTTTGTTTTGTAATCATGGCTTATGATTATGATTTAATTTAAGTATCTTAGTTTTTATTTTAACTAAAATGTTTCTCTTAATCAACGATGGTTCTTTAAGTTTTTATTTGAGGTAGGATTTGGAATATGATTATTTGAATAAGTATGATATACAAGTTGCACTCTAAATTATCAAGGAAGTATTCTCTCTTTTTTTCCCTTGTTTGATTGTTCATATATGCTTATGACATTGAAGGCAATGTCAAAAATATGTATGGGGGAGGAGAATCAGAATAATTTTTTTATTTTATTTTATTTAGATATGCTATATATTTAGTAACTTTTGATTAATTTTATACAAAATTTTTATTTTTCTACTCAGCTTTTTGTTATTATTCTATATAAAGAATCAATAAAGAAATGCTATTTTGTTGATCCTCGAGTTCTTGAGTTGATTTTTAATATATATAAATATGGACTCATGAGTTATTTACACTTAAATGATCAAGTGTTCTTCATTTGCAATATAGACATGATAAGTAGTTTAGCGAGTTTGAATTGGTTATAATTAGGAGTGTATGATTTAAATAATTATCTCTTTGTTATTAAACTTACTTGCCTAAGTTTGTGAGATATGATATGGGCAAGTTAAAGCTTTAAGTATAATAATCTATTCTGCTTATTTTAGTTGCTTAGTAACCGGGAATCTTCATGACCAAATTTTTGCATAAAAAGGCAATTAAGATTATGAGTATACAAAGCATCTTGATATATGTTTTGTTGAGTAACCAGATGCATTCATTACCGATATTTATATTCGCGTAAAAAGACTTGACATCTCAAGAAAGAAAGAAATTCCCCAAGTATCAAGTTTAAATCCAAGGGGTGCAAAGAAAGAAAAGAAACGAAAAGAAAAGGAGCTTGAAAAGCAAGTATTATGAAAATAAATGCCTATTGATCTCTTGTTATGAATGAAGGCTTTGCCTTTTGATTAAGGTTATGATGATTTAGATTATGCACCGTAGTTGTTGTAACACCCGGAATTTTCATATATTTAATAATGAGTTTTTATTTAAGTTAATTTTAGCTTAATTTTTATTGGGTTTAATTTGAAATGATTTAATGAAAATTTTAATATTAATCAAATAAATGAGTTATTTTCCATATCCAATTAGTTTGATTTTTTTTAAGGAGTTAATTAAATAAATTATTTGAGGAATAAATTATATTTTTATTTGGTTATTCAAAATTTTTCCAAATGTATATATATATATATAAATAAAATTATGGTAGAAATTGTAAAAGATGTTTATAAAAGAATTTTGGGGAAAATTGGTATTATAATTGATTAGTAGTATTAAATTTTAAGTTGGAAATTTATTTTGGAATAAGGATTCAAAGTATAATTTTATTTTTGTGAGGGTTTAATGGAAATTTGTGAGTTTGGTATTTTCGTAAATAAATATGTCGGTCAGGGGTATTTGTGTAATTGTGTATTTTCAATAATTCGGTTTTGGTCCAAATTAATTAGTTAAGGGCTTAATTGAAAGGATAAAGGAAAGTTTAGGGGTTAAATTGAAATTCTGTAGGATGAAATTGTAAGTAATTAAGAAAGTTGAGGGACCAAATTGTAATAAGAAAAAGTTCAGGGGTCAAATTTCGATATTGAAGGGAAAGAAAATCGGGGAAGAAGAGAGGAAGAGAGAGAGAGAGAGAGAGAGAGAGTGCGGCGCCGGGAAGAGAGAGAGAGAGAGAGAGAGCGTTGCGGCGGCGGTGTCCTTCCGCGGACGACCGGCGGGGCGCGGCGTGCGGCGGCTGCGGCACCAGCAGCGTCGGCAGGCGGCGGAATCGCGCGACGTGTGGCAGTGACTTCCAGGCGTGTTTTCGGTCGTTTCCGGCGGCGTTGGCAGCCGAGTCGGGTGGCAATCGGCTCCTCTCGGCGAGGGCTCTCTTTCGGCAGTAGCGGCGACGCCTGTGGTGGCCGGAATTGCGAGATCCGGCAAAGTGAAGTTTGGGGACGCAACCGACATTTTTGAATTTTTCTGGCGAGCTCCGGTGAGCTATGGACGATCAGAGGACGTATCCCGACTCTCCTCAGCTCAAGCTTCGCAATGGCACCGGTTTCGCAGCGATCGGACTTCGTTTGCAAATCGACGATCGAGATCGTCCGTAAATCTCTTCGGATGATTGGATGTCGGATCGGAAAATTGAAAGCAAGGATCGTCATCAGCGCGTCGCTGTGAGTCCGATGGTGTGTTCGGATCGTCGATCGGACTCCGGCGGCTGGAGGCGAGTCGATCGAGCGATCAAGCGTCTCGGTAATTTTTCTCTGGCCCGTAATTTTGGAATTCTTGGTTTAATTGTGTGTCTATTGGATTATATTGAGTATTTCATGATATTTGTGAGTCAAAAATAATTGTCTGTCAGTTTGCCTGCCTCGTGTTTTGTATTTTGTGTGGCGGAGTTAGGAAAATAGTGAAGTTTGGGGACCCGACTCCCGTTGTTTGAATTGTTGGATTTTTGAAGTATTTTTCTGGCAGGTCCTAGACCCGTTTTTATGGGGAGTAATGTCCGTGTTGTAGGGGAGGTTCTGCCGGATTTTCGTTAGAATTTTCCCGAGTCGAGATTCTTAGACGGTCAGTCCTAGGAGTCTAGACCTAGGATTAATGATCGATTGTTTCAGCGTTGTGATAAATTATTTTCCATGACTAGATAGTCTGTTTGTTCGGCTCGCTCCAACCGAGGCACCGGAGCAGAGTTAGGAGGTCGCCAAACCTGTGAGTTAAAGTCATATATCGCTTATGCACGTGTCATGCATAAAAATTTGATTTGCTACTGTGATTATTTATTTGTAAATTTTAATTTTTTATTTAATTATTATTATTATTTGCATGATGCTTTTAATTACTATTTAAATATGTTTTTCCTTTATCACCAATTCTAATATTGCATGATGACTCAGGATGGGACGGCAGTAGAACATAAGTGTTGGATGAGTGTTCTAATATAAATCTGAGAGAGATAGGGAAAGGGTAAATAGGTAAAATTTTAAGAAAGAAGATTAGGACCTGCCCTGGTCGAGCATCGCTCTCTGGGCTTAGTAGAGTGTGGTTGCCGGAGTAAAGGTCCCCGGTCGAGCATTGCTCTTTAGGCGCCAGCTTATTTAGAAATTTAAGTGACCAGACTGGAGGTAAGGTCCTTGGTCGAGCTATGCTCTCTAGGCGCCAGTCTTATTGGATAAGAGAGCCGAAAGGCTAAGGCTGAGAGTTAAGTGACCGGACTTGAGGTAAGGTCCCTGGTCGAGCTTTGCTCTCTGGGCGCCAGTCCTATTGGAATGAGAGGGTTGAGATGTTAGAGTTGAGGTTAGTTGAGACATAAGTGTTGAAATAAATCGAGATGTTAGAGTGGGAGTAGGGTTCTCACCAAGTACTCATCCCGTTGCATATGGAATAATTTTTGTTTAAGCATGGCATGACACATATGTTTTAACATGATACGTATGGTTAGCATGACTTATTAATTATTTTAAAATTAAATAAGGTGATATTGAGATGTTCGAAACTGTTTTTAGATATATGATTTTAGCTCACTCTAGGATTGATACCCCATTTATCGCTTTTCAGATGCGTGACTGTTAGTCTTCCCGCGACTCTTATTCAGTAACCCGACTCCTTCATCATCGGGTGATGTGTTTGATTTGGTATGTCAAATTGTAAAAAAAATCTTAGATTCTCCGCAGTAGTAATAGTAGATGTATCAGTTGTAAATTTTATGAGTTTCGGGTCTCGCCTAATTTTTCTGGCAGACCGAAGTATTTATGTAGAATGTAACTATTAAGGTAATTTATGGCTTAAATAATATTAATTTTGAGATGAGATTTGATTGAGTTAGTGAGTTTCAGGCTTACTACGGGATTCGGTGGCCTAAAGCCTACCCATTCCCTAGTGCCGGTCACGGGTCCACGGGTGGGGTCGTGACATTTGTATCCTTTGATGACGAGCTAGGCTATTTATTGTGAAACATATGTGAATAATGGATGCTTGAATCTTTTATATTAACCATGATTGAGTTCACCTTTTTAAAGAAAATTTTTATGATTCAAGTCTCTTAGATTAGGTATAATCTCTGCATTAGCAAAGTTCTTTGAGTAATATCTGAAGCTGAGTACGAATGTTCTTCCTTGTTTTTACAAAAGTTAATTCTTAAGTTACTATTTACTTGAGGACAAGTAAAGGTTTAAGTGTGGGATATTTCATAGGTTCATATTATGCATATATATATTTAAGGTGTTTTAGTAATTTTTTGGTATGTTTTATATATATAATACGTGGAAATATGTGTGTGTTACCTCACTTTAGCTTATTATCTAATTTCAGGTGTTAATAGCCAAAAAAGGGATAATATAAGCTAAATATTCATAAATGGGCTTAAATGGAGCTGTTACTGCCAAGACCCATAATTAAAGACGCGTGAACTACTAATCTCATAGGCCTGCCGAATATATCAAGGCCCAAGGGGGAATTAGTTCAGTCTTTTATGTAATTATGGACAATCATTAGTCATTTGCCTTAGTTGGGATAGTTAAGAGTTGTAGGAGATAATTCTTAGAAGCTTTGTACTTGGAGGAGGACTCTCGAAAATGAATCTTTACAAGTAGTGGAGATCAGTTATACAACAGGAGATACACATTTCAGTTTGCATTTGTCCATTATTCCTTTCTGCAACTCTCTACAATTCATCTTCCACAAAAACTTTAGTTTAATTATTCATTATTCTCTTAAGATCTAAGGAGTTTTTCAAAAAGTGGAGAGTGAGGATCAATCATCATTTTACTTAAAGGATTCTTGACTTAAAGGGAGCTTTTACTTTTTGTATTAGTTTTTTGTCTTTCTATTTGATTACCATGACCATCGGATTAAATATGTCAGGCTAATTTCTATAAGTATTTAGTTTAGTTTTTTACTTATGTATAAATCTTGTTATTTATTTATTTAATGAATGATTTCTTTACCTTAATAACTTTATTAGTTTCAATTATTATTGTTAGTTGATCATCATATCAGTTTAATAATAATACTTGTTATAAAAATATCTACATTGAATATATTAGAAACACCATTTTTACTACAATCTATGTTGGTATAAGAAACTTAAGTTGCATCATTAGTTTAAGTGACTTAGTAAAAAGGCATATCATCATCTCATTTATTAGATTTAAGCTTAAAGCAAAATAAGGAGATTACTAAGTATTAGCTACAATAAATATTATTTTATCACATAGTTTTCATCAATCATTTCATTTGTATATTTGCTTTATAGTTTATTTAATTTCTTTTATAAACATTAAGTGTTTAGATTTATTCTTAGTGTTTTTTGTGTGATAGTTAGTTTTTATAATACATGCTCTACAATTCCTTGTGAGATTAACCTCGTGGTAAACTTACCCCACTATAATTTAGTTCATACATTTACGAATACTGAGTTTGAGACATCAGTGATACTTTATATATATAAATAATTTTATATAATGATAAAAAAATTATGATTTCAATTTAAGCCAATTATAAATAGGAATAAATTCTCTATTGTAATAAATTATTAATAAATTATAAATTTTTTAAATCCCGTTTTAAAAAAATTTTCTATATAGTATTATTTATATATATAACTTTAAAAAATATATGTTATGTTATGTATTGTATTACTATAGTATTAATTTGTTTCATCAAACTTATTTATATAATATATAATAATATATTTACATATCTTATCTCTTATTTTTATTGTTTTGTCAACAATATTAAATTTTAAATCAAAAAAAAATATTTTAATATTCAAATCTCTATTAAGTTATAATCTCCTCGTAGTCATAAATTTTTATTGAATTTTAAGTGTATAATTATATAAAAATATTACTGTATTGAAAAAATGATTGTATAAATTTCATATTGCTCTTGTATAAAAGACAAAAATAGAGCTACTCGTGTACCGAATACAACACTAAAAAGTAATTCAGTTTTTTTCTTCACATGATCTTAGACTGAAAATCTAAGACTAATACTTAATTGCATTTCACGACCCAATTTTGGATGACTTAATCAATTTTTCTCGGGCGAAACCATATTAGGTTCATGTAATGAATATTGAAGAATTTTTAAAAAAAGTTTTTTTAGTAGTGTTATTTAAACTTTAGTTAGTGTTGTTCAAACCTATGGATAAATGGTGTAGCTGGATTAATAGTAGGCTGAAAAACGATGGTGAAATTGTGTTAAAGAAAAGGCATATTCGTCTTTACAATTGTGGATATATATGCAATTTTCTTGATATGTCCGAATTGTCCTATTATAGCCCGACCTTCAATGGCTCGCTTGTACTTTCTTT
Source organism: Ricinus communis (assembly GCF_019578655.1). NCBI lineage: Eukaryota > Viridiplantae > Streptophyta > Magnoliopsida > Malpighiales > Euphorbiaceae > Ricinus > Ricinus communis. The sequence continues at coordinate 31,006,844 of NC_063256.1, read as the reverse complement.
TTCTTCGGCTTGGTCTTCGGTGTACCACAATGATATTTTAATAGATATAATTTTTATTTTGACAATACGATACACATATAATTTATATTTATATTTAATTTTATAATTTTTTATTAATTTATTGATTAATAAGTTATATTTTTAATTAAAAATTTAGTCTTATAAAATAGTATATTAATTGTATTCTAATGTTTTATTAATTAATAAATTAATTCTTTAATTAGATAATTATTTTAATTCTTCTCTAAGAAATAGCATATATTAATTATATATTTATAATATATTAACTAATAAATTAATTTTCTAATTACATAATGATTTTAATTCTAAAAATAATATTTGAAATAATAATTTTAGTATTATATTCACTAATAAATTAATTTTTTAATTATATAATAATTTTTAATCTTAAAAATAGTAATATCAATTATATTAATAGTATTAATTTATATAATACTAAAATCAATTAATAATTTTTAAAAATATTTTTTATATTATTACGCTAATAAAATTTTAAAATATTAAAATAATTAAGAAAGGTATTTAAAAATATTTAATTTACTGTTATTTTTAAATATTATAAATAAATATTAAATATTTTAAATTAAAATTAAAATAATAACAACGTGTGTGCCACGCATTGATAAACCAATAATATTATTTTAATAACTAAATAATAGATCCTACTTTTTCGCATTATCACAATTTAATAGAGTTAAAAGTTAGGGTTCAATACTACTTATCTCTGAAATTTGGTCTACTACACAAGTTAGTCCATGTATTCTTTTTATTACATTAACACCCTCTTGAGTTTTAATAAAACTAACTATTATCTCATTTCGTGTTAGTTAAAGGAAACTGGTAATTTAAAATTATAATTTAATCTTGAACTTATTGTTAAGTACCAAACTCATTCAAAATTGATTTTTTTATTTTATTAAAATAGAGTAAAATCTTATTTTTAACACAAGTTAATTTTAATGTCTAACAAAAATAATTAATTAATATTCTTTTTACTTGCTTTTATTTTTTTATTTTTAAGCCTAATTTAATTCTAAATAAAATTTAAACGTGTTAAAAACACTTATTAAATTACTATATAAGTTTATTTTGAATTTTAAATAAATTAAATAACTAAAAATTATTATTTTTGTTAGACACTAAAACTAACTTGGGTTAGAAATAATACTATACTCTAACTTGATAAATATAATTAATTTTAGTAAAGTGTGATACTTGATAATAAATTTAAAGATCAAATTATAATTTTAAATTATCAATTTAATCATTGAACTAACACAGGAGAAGATACTAGTTGGTTTTTACTAAAATTTATGGAGGGTTTGATGTAGTAAAAAGCACAGAGACCAACTTTTGTATTACACAAAACCTTAGAAGGTAAATAGTATGTAATCCTAAAAGCTACACTTACGAGTGTTTAAACACTCTATTTTGAAAGAGTAAGGTGGAGTAATAGCCCAATTGGTACCACAACTTTAGGCTATGTTTCCAATCAGCATCAATGTTTTTTTCTTAGTACTAAAAATTTAATTTCCATTTTAGGTGACGGTACCTGTTGGGAATCTGTTCAATTTCTTATGGCGTGGAGGGCAGAGCTCCCCATAAGCATCTCACTCACCATCCATGTCACGCTTGACTTTAGGTAACTTGTCATATTGGTACCAAAACTTTTTCATTTATATCCAAATGATACTAATTCTTCAATTTGTATTTTTATTAGTACCACACTCATTATTTCTATTTCAATCAATGGTAGCTCATGGAGACTCGCCTAAAGGTGAATCTCCATGCAAGTTAAGAACTTGCCAATACTCGACAACCAGCCTAGATCACTAACATACTCAATAGGCAAACCATCATTTCATACAGCCATAAAGCACTACTCATGAAATATCGGAACCCACATTGTAAGCACCTATTTTTCGAACCTAGATATCGAAAGAATTATTAAAAACCAAATAATGAAAGTTGTTGTACCTCTCGAGTCTCATTAAGTTGAGGAAAGTCAAGATCCCGTTTAGGGTTATAAGTAATTGAGCCAAAAGATTATTTTTCAAAACCAAATTGGACTAAATTGACTAGAATAGTCAGTTTTGAGTCAAAATCAAGTATCTAAACTAAATTGTGAAATTTTAGAAATTTTCCAACTAAGAACTAATTAGCTCTATACAGAGCCGGCCGGCTCTACAGAATGCCGGTTGGCCGAAAACTTGATTTTTTACATTTTTTTTGGTAGTTTTCAATTTTAAACGTCAATAATTGTCAAAATAAACTTTCTAGAAGGATATTATTAATAATTATCTAGCTTTCAGATTGATTTTTGAATTAGATGAATTTTTATCAATAATTATCTTAATTATTTAAAAAGTCTGTGTTTATCGATCAAAAGGGTTTTGATAAATCTCTTTAACTATCATGAATTCTTTGAAATTATCGATAATTAAAGGGATGATTATTCTAGCCTCTAAGATTTTCTCCACCTTCTCTATAAATAGAAAAAGAAACCCTAGGCTAAGGGGGTTGGCAATCCTTGGCAAAGAACAACTGGTAAGTCGGTGAACGTAGTAAAATTTTCAAAAGCAAACAGAAACCCACTAAATATCCTAGATCCCTACCCATATTTGGATCAACATCTTCCTCTAATCTTGAGACTCAAGAATCTGCAAAATACAGTGACAACCTGAAGGTTCCTAAAATTCAATCATCTCATTATCTATCTCTTTCTTTTTTATGATTTTGTATTTTAGTGGCATGTTTAGGATCTGTTTCTTTGAATTGAATGCCTAAACATGAATCTTGCTTGGATTAAGCTATATATTTAGGATTTTTTTCAGTCAAATAACCTATGTCATAACTGATTAGATTTGCATGCTAGGATGAGAAATCTAATGCTTTGCCATGTTTAGAATAAAGGGAATTAAAACTACTGTTCCATGAAAACATGATTTTAGGAACATTTCCCTTTTATCTGATGCATCTGCCAATCTCTATTTAATATCCAATATGTTTAGAGCTTATTAAATTTTCTTTGTTTTTTATTATTTATATATATTAATTGACCCTGGCATATATGATAATTCAATGGAGTTCACATCAGTTTTGGTTTTGGTTTAAGTTACCATAATTTATACCTAAAATATATGTTTTATTACATTTGAACGTGAATCCCTTGTTTTGCCATTTGATTGTCTATTTGGTCAATTCTATTCATTATTAATTGAATTTTGCTTGCTTTTACATGTATAATCGTTATTTGGAGCATTTTTTTTACTCAATTTCATTGAAAAACCTAAAAATTACCAAAAAGGATCATTTTATCCCTTGATATAGCCACAGAGCTAATCAACTCAGCACACAGCTGATCGACTATGCGCGGAGCCAATTGGTTTTGCCTTAGTGTCGATCGACACTTCATCCTAGGTCCACCCGATTTGCATAATTTTAATGGTTTTTGCCTCCTTCAACTAGTTTAGTTAGTTTTTGCTTATTTATTTGAGTTTTGGGATGTAATTTTATTTTTTTTATTTTGCTTTCCAGTCTTGTATATATATAATCTATAAATAGTGGAAAAATATTTGCTTGATGTAATTGCTAAGTAAAAACAATTCACATAGAATTAGGTTTAAAATTGGACATTGGCCTAAAACCTGTAGTCCATTAGGTTAAGAAGATAATAAATTGGGGCTAATCATAAAACCAAACTAGACCTAGATGGAGTTTGCCATGTTTAATTTATAAACTGCTCACTAAACTTAGGAAACTGAAACATGCTTTTTGGCATGGAAGATGTAGCCCATTTAGGATTAAAGACCAGTATACTTGGATTTAATAAATGAAACTAGGCTAGACTAAGTGGACCTTTTCACATGTAATTGAGTAGCTAACTAGGATAACTAATCAAGAGGGGATTGGACCAGACTTAATAAAATGGGCTAGAATTAAGTGGACCTATGTCATGTTGTATTTTTTATGTGTTGAAAGTATATGTTGTATTTATAAAAAATAGACTATTAACTAATAAAATTAAAGATTAAAATACACAGTTAAGGAAGTTGGTTGCTGAATCCATTTTTGGATGTGAGAATTCTTCTTTAAGAAATCTAGTTACACCACTTAATTAGAAGAAGTGTTCCGATGAATTACCAAGGTGGCGATTCTTTTTCTCTATGCTAGTCTCTGTGACTGGTTAGCGTATTCCCAATTAGGTTAAAAAACTTTAGAATATCGTAGTCGCTAAAGACACTTGGGTGCACGCTCGAAACCGCACTCACACACATTCTTCCTGATCTTTAGGACCACACCAGACATGGAAATAACTAGCACTTCTCCTAGTTATTATTACCGTCAATTGAAATAGAAATAATGAGTGTGGTACTAAAAAGAAATAAATTGAAGAATTATTACCATTTAGATATAAATGGCAAAATTTTAGTATCAACGGGGCAATTTTTCCAAAGTCAAGCATGACGAGGACAATGAGTGGGATGCTGATGTGGAGCTCCCCCTGTCACGTCATCAAAATTTGAATAGATTCCCAATGGGTATCGTTGCCTGAAACGGAAATTAAAATTTTGGTACTAAAAAGAAAAGAATTAAAGAATTGATACCGATTGAAAATATAGGTCAAAATTATAGTACCAATGGCGCCATTTATCCTAATAACGTAATATTTGGCTCAAAAAATACATAAAGATCTAATGTGACAAAATGGGTAAACATCATGGCCATATTTGAGCCTTTTCCCAAAATGATAAGTAGAGTGTAGCTTTTCAAGATCTTGTTTTGATGTGATGGCGGCTAAGGTAAGTGTTTATTTCCCTAGGATAAAACCTTAAAGAAGAATATGTAGTCCTCCAATAGTGAAATATCATAAACTATTCTTTTTATCTTTTCTTGTGTAGAATCAAGAACTGCAATGGTTTTTGGTAGAGCCTTTCCCTAGTTGCTTCCTCAAAATCACCGAGTGCGGAGTTCTTATGTTGCATAGTCAAGGTTGGCGATCTTTGATAGAACCAACTTCACTTTCCACTTGATTGCATAATCGTGATTGTCTTCGATAAAACCAACTTCACTTTTCACTTGAAATCACAAATTGTGAATATTTTCGAACTGTCAAAGTAAAATCACGAATTACGAAATTATTATGTTTTTCGAACCGTCCGTGATATGTTGTAGTCTCTAGCTCTTTTTGGATTTTCTTTTTGATTTTTTTTTAAATATTTGAGCCATTTTCCAAAATGATAAGTGGAGTGTAGCTTTTCAAAGGTCTTGTCTTGATGAGATGACCGCTAAGGTAAGTGTTTAAACCTTAAAAAAGAATATGTAGTCTTTCCATAAGTGAAACAACACAAACTATTTTTTTAATCTTTTCTGGTGTACAATTAGGAATTGCAAAATTGTTAGGTTGAGTAAATAGTTTGTATGATTTTTGGTAGAGCCTTCCTTTCTCTAGTTGCTTCCTCAAAAACACAAAGTGCGGAGTTCTTATGATTGCATAATCGAGGTTGGCGATCTTTGGTAAAACCAACTTCACTTTTGATTTGATTGCATAATCGCGGTTGTCTTCTATAAAACCAACTTCACTTTTCACTTAAAATCACAAATTATGAAGTTATTATATTTTCCAAACTATCAAACACTTTTCACTTAAAATCACAGATTGTGAAGTTATTATATTTTCCGAACTATCAAAGTGAAATCACATATTGCAAAGTTATTATGTTTTCCGATTGCACGTTATTGTGTTTTCCGAACCGTGATGCATGGTAGTCTCTAGCTCCTTTTGGACTTTTTTTTTTAAATTCTTTGTACCTATCAATAAGGTCATAATGTTCATAAAAACACATTCAACAAAATCTAACCAAACGAGCTATTCTTGAGAGGCGGATCAATATAATCACCCACATCAAGTTCATGCATATTTTGACAATTCAGAAATTTAAGACGCTGGAGATCTTCAATAAAGTAGCTTTAAGTAGTAATTGTGGCGGTTACGCAGCATAATGCTTAAGACTAAAAAACTCTATAAATAGAGGGAAGCTACCTCATGGAGGGCTCCAATCACAGTCTATAAAAAGATCAATATCCAACGGACACAAATCTCTCCAACTATAGTTAATTTTAGTTCCTTAGCATAAATTTTCTAGTCCTTAGTTCACAGTAACAATTAAATTGCTATACTTTCTATCATCAACTTTTCCTAGTACAAACATTATGCCACCTTCCTTAGTTTCAAAATTAAACTATTTTACTAGATTTAATAAAGCTATATCAACTTAGTTAAGAACCTAAAAATTCTTTAGCTTCTTTAACTATCCGCACGATCATTTGATACAATTATAAGAGTCATATTTACTATAATTAATCGAAATAATTCATCTCTGTCACACTCAAAATTACATCCACACTTGAAGCTTCAAATATTATAATAGGATTAATCCATGATTGAACCACAATATTATTATTGCATGACAATAAATCAATTATACATCAAAATAAAGTGTGTATATATATATAATTTAGTCGACTATAACATGCCCTTCAAAAAGAGGAAAACGAAAGCATGCATCATTCGTTCTACATACTATGTGCCCATGAATCAAAGTAAGTGTGGTGAACCAGAGCACTAATCAGGGCCAGTTAGTTCACAGGTTTTCTTTTTCTTCTTCTGTTGGCTGCTTTCAAAAAAAATGATGGAAGTTGGTTCAAAAACACTGCATAAGCCATTCAGAACTCAAGCTTTGGATGTTGATATGTGGCGCTTTCACATAAAATAGAAGAGTACATCTCATCAACTGTGTTACAAACATAATAGAATTGAATTCTATTGAACCTGTTCTCCTTCCAGACCTACATGAATAGAATTGGACATATCCTCATGTTTGGTAGCTATATAAGAAGTCGATTCATTCGATTTAAAATGAAATGTGACATTTTCGAAGAAAAAGTCAGGCATGTTCTCAAAGAATTCAAATTCAGTTCGCATATGCAACGGAGTGCCCACTGCGAATTATAAAAATAGAATGACCCACCTGACCAGCCAACACAAGATAAGGTAATGCAATACATACATTATAAAGTTAAAACTTAATTGCTAACTTCAGATTAATGCAATAGTTTAAATTCATTTTTATTTATTGTTAGAATTAGACTGAATTCTTCCACATGATTTCTTCCAAATATAGTGATCGAGAACCTCCTGATATTAAAAACAGCAGTCATGCAGCAATATCATGAATTGTAGCTAGACCACAATACATTATAAGGTGATACATAACACCCAATTGCAAATCACCAGGTTAAATACGGTGACAGCCATGTCGTATCAGTATGGTTATTCTAAATCAGCCGTTAAGGCCTAGTTAAGGATTTTTGTTGGGTGTTAAAATAGCAGGTATAGAATTTTTTTTCAATTAATTGATTGCTCTTCTTTAATATCTTTTCTATAAATTGATTCTGTCAACTTTATTTTTGAAAAAAATTTCAATTTACATGCTACTGTCAAAAAGCATTTCTCAGAACTCAAACAAAATGAGAAGCAGGTTTTACCACCATAGTCCCAAAAGGTGCCTTAAGTGTTTCCAAGACCATTAGAGAAAAGCTGGGATTTCTAACTTTCTCCAAATCATATTGTAGAAAATGGTTAAATAAATAATTAAACAAAAAAAAAAAAAAAAAAACTAAAAGCTGGTTGGCAAAAGCTGTGCCACACTATGCTAACACTTCTTCAGACTTTTCTCCTCTCCATGAGTACCGTCCTGTTGGTCTATGATATGGTAATTGAATTTCATTTCTTTCCATTTCATGAAATATGGCATCTTATAATGTTAGTAATATTCTAAACAAGAAAATTGGCAAATAAAAACTGGTTAAAGTATTTTAGTTTCAAGTCAAAGTAGCAAAACATTTATTCTGAACAAAGATTGTCAAAATCTATTGAATTATTGATCTCATACCATTTTAGTCCAATCTCAAATATATGAGCATGCAATCAATGCTCCAAACAAAAAGATTAAGAATCACGATTGTAACAGCCAAGATTTAAAACCATGATAGCTGGTGCCCAAGCCAATCAATGAAATTTCAAGAACTTTTTGACATGTAAAGTATCCTTGAATATAAAAGGAAAGTGATTGGGCATGCACATTGCCAAAAAGAGGCAAATCCAAAACAAATTTGTTCATCATTTTTTGAACTTAAGCCAAATGTTTATTTAGATTGCAAGGTAACCATACCTCTTATGACCAGTATCTGCCAAGCAAAATTCCGCTGAAAATAATAGCACCAAACCATTTATTTGACACAAATCTGCAATTAGGAAAAGAAGAAATTATAAATAGTATCAAGTTGATAATTGAAAATATACAAAGCTGCGAAAAGTTAATGGTAAATAAAAATATCTAGCAATATATAATTTCTTTTCCTTTTTCTTGAAATCCTCGAAAACAACATAAAGAATTATGCCACAACAAATGTAGGGACAGAATGTAATCCTTAAATATTTGAGCCTTTTTCTCCAATTGTGATAATGAAATTTAAGGTAAGAAATCCTTCTAACCTATCAACAAAAAGCAACAAACAATCCATGAAAACAAGACTAGGAAAGGCAAACCAATACTACCATCTTGAATTGGAAGTCTTACCATACCTCCCTCAACCATCTCGCTAAGAACAACAACAAAAAGAACTTGAGCATATTAAGAATTCATGTAAATTAAGTTGAATAATTATGTGCCACCCATATGCATAATAATTAGTGGCAAGTTTTTAAATAAATATTTGACTTATGGAACAATCAGGACTTGAAGATTTGGTTGAGTTGGTTTTGAATGGGACCTGTTAACAGAGAAAAAAATCTTTTTTAACTTTAAAGTAATTTAATCCTAATGTCTAGCAAAAAATAATTAAATGAATACATTCCAATTTAAAAAAATTTATCTCATTAGAATAAAAAATTAAAGAAGTTTAGAGGATAATTATAATTTCTTTTATACTAATCTTTCTTTATTTTAAGATATTTTATGATATGAATATATTTTATTTTCTAGTATTTTTATAAATATATGAAAATCTAATAATAATAATAATGAGTTCAAATCTTTTAAATTTTTATAATGATTTATTTTATAATTTAATTTACTAGAAATAAAAAATTTAAATATTTTTACTTTGAAATAAAATTGATGTTGACACCAACTTGATTAATTAATAATACTCTTAGACAATCTATATTTATTATAATTTCTAAGACCTAAAATTTTTTTGACATGTGCTTATTTTTTACACATAGAATTTTTATTTTGACATGTGTATTTATTTTTGACACATGGAATTCGAGCTTATATGTAATTTTTTAGTTTTTTCTATTAATTTATTGATTAATAAGTTTTGTTCCTAATTAAACACCAACTCTAATCTTAAAAAATAGCATATTAATTATATTTTAATATTACATTAACTAATAAATTAGTTTTCTAATTAGATAATAATTCTAATTCTAGAAAATAACATCTTAAATTATATTTTAATATTATATTTAATAATAAATTAATTTTTTAATTAGATAATTATAGAATAATTTTAATCCTAAAAAATAGTAATATTAATTATTTTGATAGCATTAATTTATATAATTCTAAAATTAATTAATCAATATTTTTAAAATAATTTTATATTATTGCATTGACACAATTTTAAAATTTTAAAAAGAAATTAAGGATATTTAAAAACAGTTAGTTTGCTATTATTTTTTAAAATATTATAAATTAATATTAAATATTGAAAATTTTATTAAATTGTATCTATGAACTTGATTTTATAATCGAAATAATAATAACGGCCGACCAACGTACGAGTAAACAACTAGTATAACCAATTCGTGCTAAAAGTGAAAAATTAAAAGCAAGTGAAAAAATATTAATTCATTATCTTTTGTTGCTAAAATTAAATATCTTACTCTGTTTGGAGAATATCTTAATATTGGACAAGTTTGATATTATTTTTTAATTAATAAAATGTTGTTTAATTGTTTGTGTTAGATTAAATTACACTAAAATTATGATATTTGGTTATAATTTAATAATAAGATTTTTATTCAGTTTGATACTACTTTTCTGTATATGGTTTAGTCATTTAATTGGTCGACTAACATCAAAAACTAACTTAAGAGGGGCTATAGTTAATAGAATCAACACTGATGGATATAGGTATTTGATTTTCAAACAAGAGGGATGAAACTGTAATTAGGGTCAAACCTCAAGGGGGAAAAGTCATTTGCTCAAGAACTATCGTGTCTCAATTTTACCAATTCAGCACTTAAGCACCTTTCCTATACAGGAGTTAGGACCACATAGCATTAGATAAACTATTTCTAAGTTCCATTTTAAATACAGTCTAGCATTTGTTTTCAATAGACTTTTAGGCACATCAAGGAACCCTCAACCACTAACACTACGATCTCTTCAAGAGACCTCAACAATTAACTAAAAACTGATAAAAAGCCACGTACCCTCAAATCCAAATAAAGTTTGACCACATTTAACTTTATAAGACTCCAAAAAGATAGTGAATTGGTTAAATACCTCTACAGAATACAATGTCCGAGATTAGGACAATTGAATTCATTCATAAGTATCAACACTAGTAGACATACTATGTTCTCCAGATTTAGCCATACTAGTAGCCAAGTAAACTCTTTGGATTATACTCAAAACACTTAAACTAACCCTCATTCCAAAAGGGGAAGAAATATCATAATATGCTAGTGAAAAACCATGTGCAAGCCAGAGCAGAAAGAAGGAATCTCGTACTTTGAAGAATCACAAAACTCACAAATCTGATATCAATATACGTACTTTTTGTTGCAATCCGACCGGCATGACAAGTCAACTGTCCATATTTGCCAAGCTAAATGTCCAGAACCAGCTGTCAAAAATGCATAAAACGGCCACCCTGCTCCATATTTTATAATGAAAAGCAAACTAGTTATAGTGGCCAACTAATGTCCTTAGTGGAAATTAATCACAATGAGATTAGAAAAAAGCAAATACCAATATTAGCATTGACTCCGCTAAGGGCAAGACTGCCGATGCATGCAATTCCAAACCCAGTGATCCATTCCTTTGTTGAATCTCCAAATCTCAGGGCAGTTGATTTAACACCCACTTTTAGATCATCCTCCTTATCCTAGACACATGGTTGTACATTTCAACTCTTAAAGCAACAGTATAACTGTTATCCTTAGAATTTTAACTCAATGGAAACTTGGAAACTAACAAAATATTTAACTCAATATGCAAAAGAAAGTAACAAATCAGACCTAAAAGAACACCAAGATCCATAATTCTCTACCCTTTGCCCCAAGAAGATATATAGTAACATCTGAATGCTAATATTTTAAATCAAAGGCTAAAAGATGCAAAAGTTACCTTATCATTTTGTGGTTATTAAAAATTTTATAAGTTCACCCCCGAGCTTGGATATTAGTAACACCTTTAGCGAAACTCATTGAAATTAGCTAAGAAAATTAGAGAAACATAACTTCTAATTTAAAAAAAAAGAAATTCCTATGTTTTAACTATCATCATTACTAACACTTTTAGTCCAGACACTCTCTCTTGACTATCAAGTTACTACGCAAGAGAACATTTCAAGCTCCAAGATACATGGATGCCAGTTTCTCTTGAACACTCATTCCTGGTTACAATAAACGTGCAACTCCCTAACTATCTTCTAAACCTATTTTGTACAAATCAAAATAATCAACACTTTCGAGAGTTCCAGAACACATTAGCATTAAAAGGTTTCTTGATACACACACAAGTAAACAAAAATAGGTGATTAAAACTTCCAAGGAAAGAGATTTACAATTTAAAACTCCTCTAATAGAGAATTTAAACAAGTTAACTTCAATGCATAATGATGTTGGGGGAGAAAATAATAATAATAATATAATAACTACTAAAAGAGGAAAAAAAAAAAGGCTAACAGTCATCTTAAACCATATTGTTATACCTGATGTGCATAGATTGTGTCATACACAAGGGTCCAAAATACTCCACTCATGTACAGCGGCAACACAACAGCTGGATCTAAACTCCCTTTAATAGCAGACCACCCTAATAAAGCTCCCCAGTTAAATGTTAAACCTAGATATGCTTGCGGCTGCACCACAAGAGTCATATTCACTACACATAACTTTCAATCAGAAGTCAACGAAAAGAGAGAGGGAGGGAAAATTTGACTCTTACCCAAAATGTTAATCTCTTCATGAGGGGATAGGAGAAGACTAGAAACAAAGATGAAGCTCCCAAAATGCGGCTGTTGGAAATGATTAACTATCAGTTACCAGAAAATGATTAACCAGGTTGATACGTATTCTGATATTATTTGTTTAAACTTTAAATTGATTATACATGTGGAAAATAAAGATAAGACCCAAGTAACAGGCAACTTAAACTTGAAGCAGAATTGTCGAACCAAAAGCATGATAGAAATGTTAGTAAAGAAAACACTTTATAACTTAGCTTTAACAGATACTAATGCAAGAATATCATCATTCTTGGTTATTCTTATACATATGTTGGGAAACTAGTAGGCTGATGTGCAACTTCCCAACCAACGAACAGCTTGAATACCTGAACCTCTTTCTTTCTTTCTATGCATGTATGTCTCCAGATATTTATTTTGATTAGCTAAAATTCCAGTCACTCTGGGCAGAAGTAGAAAGATAACAGATTTCACTAACATCTATACAAATAGTCTATGTTTGCGTTGCATGTGGACATTCTGACCATAAATAATCAGAAGGAAACTTTATCAAATTCAGCTAATTATTAATTGCTTTGCATGTGGGCCTTCTGATCATCAATAATCAACAAATATTTATCCATTTCAGCTGATTATTAACAGAAGCATTCCTATGCAGCATAATAAGGGCTAGTGTAAAATCTAGTTTTAAAATGACAAGAGGACCCCCAAAAAGCATAATCCTGGATCCTCTTTCACACCCGGTTTCGACTGAAACCAGCACTTCAAGTAGATCCTTCTGAACTGGGAACTCAAAAGGGAAACGTCCCCAAGCGCGCTGCCCTCCTAGGCGCGCAACACTAAGTAATCCCACACTGTAACCCGTTCAGAGAGACAGAGATATACAAGAATCAGAGGAAGAGTTACTTTTTCTTTTTCCCATTCTATATTTTCTATTTAAGTTGCTGCAATCATCTCTAATAGTTCTATTTCTCGTCTTACAACTTCCTACAAGTTTACCACACTGGAGAACCCTGCTTGAAACAGGACAAGCTTAAGTGATCCGGAAAATTTGCAATTTAAAAGGGATCTGATTTGGCAAAGTAGAGGCAAAATAGAAAGATCAGTAAAGGGCATTGTACAGGTGCAACAGAATGCATGAAATGACATCCACAAAATTCACAACATCAAAAACATAACTAGAAACAGGAAAAGAAACTAATAAATAAAAGCAATTTTCACTGACACTAAGGGTATCATAAGCAACCATACTTGGGGAAAGAAAAAAAAAATATCACTCCCACAAGAAAGTATACAAAGTCTCTGCAGTCTCCATCTAAGACTGCTGTCACTAACCTATAATTGTTCAGCTGAAGGAGAATCCCAAGACCCAACAGCAATTGAAACCCAAGAAAGCTAAGCCCTTGAAATGGTGACAAAAGACCACTTGCAACTGGTCTCAATTTTGTACGTTCTACCTGCATTTTTTTCTCAAATGATAAGTTAAGCATCATCAACATCCAAAAACAACTTCCAGAGAAGGAGACACTTTATTATGAAAGCACTACAATGGATAAAAGGATCTGCTATTGCTTATAGAAACTAAATACCAACTACATTAAAGTTAGGATGGATAGAGTGCCAAAACGCAATCTAAGTCCAGCAAATTCATTAGCATATAAGTTGAAGAACATTGAAGTTGCAGGAGACAAGAAAGCAAGAGCAAGACCTAGGATGACATGGCAAGAAGTAGAGTAAGAAATTGATATTTCCAAAGGTGTAGCACCTACACTGAATGCAACAGAGGAATCAAATCTATATGGCTGACCCCAAATTATTATTACAGCTTGGTTGAATCAAGTTAAAGAAAGTACTATGCCATAGAATACAGCCAGGAACCATAAACTGACATAATTCACATACATTAATTCAGTTCTCTAAAGGAAGGATACAATAATTATTTTGATGTCATAAAAATACATTTAGGTTCGTAATAAGAACAAAGAACGGTTTAAGATTCTACTAGACCTTTTTCAACAAAGTACAGGCACAGCGGCAACTTTATGCACTGAGCCATTCGTCGACAAGAAAATTTTAATACGCACTTGCAGGATAATCACTTATAGCTAAAATGTAATATTATCTAGCATATTGACATTTTCAATATGGTTGAGCTAGGAAAAATAAAATTGGTATGCACCTTGGTATCAATATCTCTATCAAGGAGATCATTTACCGTACATCCAGCACCCCTTAGAAGCAAAGCCCCACAACCAAATAAAACCATCATCTTAAAATCAGGAAGATGTCCTGGAGATGCTGCCAATGAAATTGACCTGGAAAAATTAAAAAAATATTATTCTCACGTATGCTTCAAATCAGCTATTATATATCAAATCATAATAATATCATAACTCACAAGTTTATCTTGTCATTCAACTTCTCAGTAGCTTTTGCACAGAACATAAAAAAGACAGCCTAATGTGACAATGAAAAGTAAACGTGATCATATCTGATGATGTTACAAAATGATTTACATGGAAAGCACAAGAAATTATGAATTAGTTTAACTCTTAAAGATTTTACACATAGCTACATAAAGTACGTTCTACAGCTCCTTCGAGTTTAATTAACTAGAACCAAAAAATGAATAGGTCCAATATATATAACCTCAGCAGGAAGTGAATATGATCTTCCTTCATCCTTATCTCAAATGGAGGTTAATGACTTTACTGCTGTAAAAGTACAATTGAATTTTCGGGGGCCATTGGACGATGAATGCTGTTTGCAGCAGGTTCATCTTAAAACTCTTAGACAAATCCACCATATCATTCCCTTAAATGATATTATCCTAAGAAAATGAACTAAATGCCACACATTTTTCAATCACATAATATTATTACAAAATATATTTTTGAACAAGAATACATTATTATATTATTATTATAAGTTTTTGATATCACACTAACCCAGACACCACAATCATGCATTAGCCATGTAAGCATAAAAATTCACTAAAGCTCCTTTCTTTCTCATTGAATTTTTAACAAAGCACAGAGCCTAAATCATCTGGTTCTGAGCAAACATACTTTAAATGAGAACGAATTAACCACATACCATAAGTTATTCTCTTGTTTTTCAATTTTTTTCTTCTTAAAACAAGAGCCAAAATTAAGAACCTTGAATCAAGAAATTTTTCTTTTTTCAATTTTTAGGTTTTAAAACAAAGCGATAACCTCGATCCTGTAAGCATATTATTTGCCATAACATGGAGCTTTTCGAGATAAATGTTTCAAACCTACATTCCTACATTGGAAATTTTGTTGATAGCCAAATAAATAACACCAAAACAGAAAGAATCATACCACATGCAAGGCCAAGCAAGCAGCCAAGTTCCTATGGGCTTATCAAGCCGAGCAAGCCGTGCATAAGGCTGAGCATGCCTCGGCAAGTACAAATTAATCCACGACGTCTCTCTTTCCTTCGATAACCCTCCATTTTCCTGATTATCCTTGTTCTTTGAGCTCGACAATGTCGAAATTCCTCCAACAAACCTCAAATTAGAGGAATCAGACTTGTGAATCTCACGGGAAAATTCAAAATTGGGAGGAACCCAGTAGTAAGATTGAGTAAATTTGTTAAGAGAGGCAGTACGAATGACAATGTCAGTAGGTTTGAGTCCTGCAGAGCAACTTGAAGAGATGATCACTCTGTTGCAGAAGAGAGAGAATGATGAGGAGAGAAATGGGTTTAGCAACTTTCTCGTGGTGTTGCGTGCGGCGTGAGAGAGTATAAATGACGCCATTTCCGATAAAAGATCTCTATTTTCTTTTCTTTTTTTAAACCCAGCAGCCAAAAATCACAAATTTCCAACTAAAGAAAGCATTCTGAATAAAGTGACAGTTAAGTCCACAGAAACTGTTTGGGCATAACAGCTGCAGTTACGAAGGGAACATACGATGTTTTTCGAGGAGAGAGTCTTACCAGATTTTTCAACAAACTTTATAGTAGGATTTTAATAGGAGGAGTTAAGACGAGTAAACTCTTCACGAGTATTTGGGCTCAGGCGTCCCTCTTGATTTAATTGTAATTTCTATTCTCTGTTGACCTAATTAGCATCACTAGAATCTTAAGAGCCCGCAACATAAACGGAAGTAGTTTGCTTAATAATTCCAAGAATTACTGAAGTTCAGCGTTTTGATATTCTCCACCTTTATCATCGTTTAGAATCCCGACCGGGATATTATATTAAACTAGTTTAATAGCCTCCGAATTTAATAAAAGTTATATACATTTTATTTATAAATTACTATAATATTCATAACTTATAATTAAATTTATTATATTTTATATAATAATTATATCATTTACCTTCATCTAAACTATTATAATTTTTAACATAAACTAAATAATTAATAGAATATATATTATATATTTTTTATTAATATTAATATTAATTTGTATATTAAATATAAATATAATAACTATTATAATATATATAAAAATAGATGTCATGACAAATAGAGTTGACAGTCTCTCGTTCCAGTTTGATTTAACTAATTTTTAAAAAATAAAATATTAATTGAACTAAATTCTTTTTATGAGTTGCAATTAGAACTAATAACTACGATTCTAATTGAGGGGAAACTAATCTTGACCGGTTTCTGATTTTAAGCCGGTCCCAGTCTGTTTTTACCATTTCAGCTATATTTACGCTATTTATAAATTTTTAATCTGAATATTGAAAATTAATATAAATTATATGAGAATCTACAAAATATAAAATAATAACAATTTCATATTTAATGTAATACCCTGAATTTTCCTTTAATAATGATAATATTAATAATAATTAATAAATAAATTTTTATTTAAAATTAATTACTTTATTTGTATTTGGTTTAAATTGGAATGATTTAAATGGAAATTTTAATGCTAGACAAATAAATGAGTTATTTTCTATATCCAATTAGTTTGATTTTTAAGAAATTAATTAAGTAAGTTCTTTCGGAAATAAATTATATTTTTGGTTATTCTATATTTGAGAGTTATGGAAGAATTTGTAAAGGATATGTAACACCCTTAGTTGTAATAATAATAACTCTATATATATATATATATATATATATATTTTAAAATAATAATAATAATAATAATAAGGGATTTTTTCTTCCCTTTTCTTTCCTTCCCTCCCCTCCTCCTTTTCCTTCCCTTCACTCCCCACGCCGACCGCTTTCTCCCTTCTCCCTCTCCCCGTCGACCGCCTCTCCCAGACCGCCCACGCTTCCCTCCTCCTTCCTTTCCGCTGACACCGACGAAGGACGAAGAGGTACGCCATCATCGATTCGGCCTCCGCCGCGTCCTTTCCGCAAACCGACGCCGAATCGGACTCCCATCCCCAAAACCCCAAGGCAACCCTCCTCCGTCAGAAAAATCCTTGCCGTACTTGGGAAGTGTCGCGTGAGCAAGTGACATTCCGGCCCCGATCCGCCGCCTTCCGGCCACTTTCCTACCAAAACTCTTGTACTTCCGGACTCCGCAACTTGAGCTTCGTAGGCGCCCGGATTTGAATTCGACATCTTGGCGGGACCCCTGTTTTCGGACGCTGGAATATTTTAATTTTTAACTCGGTATAATTTTATTAGACTCTGAAAAATTTTGTTATAATATTAGAAAGTTATTGAGGCTATTAATTGCTTGTGTTGGGCAGTTAAAAAATAAACCAAATTAAATTGTTTGGATTGTGGTGTTTTGGAGTCGGAAAAATATTAATGCAGTTCTTGTGGCCCGGCTCCTGTTATTAAATTCCAACATATTTGATATGTTTTTGGCAGGTTCGGGACCCATTTTACGGGGGTTAAATATCCGTAATTTAGGGGAGATTCTGTCAAATTTTCGGCAGAATCCTCGAGTCCAATTTAATTCTAGGCAGTCGACCTTAGGGTCTAAGTTTAGGAAAAATTTTCGAATGTCTATTAATTGTATGTCTTTTGTTATTAGATAATTCAGCCTTCCCGCCAGCTCCACCCGAGGCGTAGGAGCGGACTGTGGAACGCATCAAATCTGTGAGTTAAAGTCACTTAATCGTTGCACTATTGCTAAGTCTGAATTTAATATGTTATTTTGAAAGTTTATGCATAATATGGTTATTAGTATCGCAACATAAATAATTTCATTGGATTATTGAAGGTAATATAAATATTATTATTAGTAATGTTATAATAATATCAAATATTATCAGTTTTCCACATGAGTTGCATGATGTCTTACTTTAAAATTGTTAATCGTTATTTTGATATAGTTGAATGACTTCTTTAGACAATAATATTTATTAAATGTGGTGATTGCGATTTGGAAAATGTGGCTTGTAGAACATGCCGCCTGATGGGTTACATCAGGACCGCGTGCGCACCGGTAATGATCATGGACATGTAATAAGATATTTATGGGTTTGCCCTAGTCGAGCATGGCTCTCTGGGCTGATTTGTGTAAATTGCCGGAGATAAGGTCCCTGGTCGAGCATTGCTCTCGGGGCGCCGGCTTATTTGGATACTTAAGTGACGGACCGGAGGTAAGGTCCCGGTCGAGCATTGCTCTCGGGGCGCCAGTCTTATTGGATTAAGAGAGCCGAATGGCTACTAGATTTCTTATTTGGATACTTAAGTGACCGGTGGAGGTAAGGTCCCCGGTCGAGCATTGCTCTCGGGGCGATCTTATTTGGATTAAGAGAGCCAAAATGGTCGTTAGAATTTGAGGTTAGGGTTCTACTTAGCCACACGTCCCGTGAAAGTAAAAATGTCTACTTATTTACACTCTCTTCTTTTATCATTTTATTATTATGGTGTATGATTATATATTATGATTGCAATTATATTCAGAAATTGGTATATTGTTCTGAATAATTAATATATCATGTGAAGGTTGCAATAGTCCTTAGATTATTTGATTTTGACTCACTCTAGACCGGTCTCGGTTGTAATTTTTTCGGTGATAGTTAAAGACCTTCACCATCGCACATTCGACAGTCCGACTTCTTCTTCTTCGGACTTTGTAATTATCTTGTACTTCTATACTTGTCATTTTTACTCTAGAGTATCCGCAGTAGGAAATTCTAAAATTTATATAACTATTCTGACTCCTGTTGGTAGTATGGTGATTTATTATGCAAGACAATTATGACTACTTTATATTTGGTTAATTGTATATATGGATTTGCGGGTTGGTAAGGCTTACTACGGGTTTCAGTGGCCTTAAGCCTACCCATTCCCTAGTGCCGGTCACGGCCCCCAAAGTGGGTCGTGACAGGATATTTTATAAAAGAATTATTGGAGAAAAGGGCATTTTAATTAGCTAATGGTGTTAAATTTTAATTGAAAAATATTTAGCAAATTGATTAATTAAATTAATTGCATGTTAGGACTAAATTGGAAATTTATTTTGGAATAAGGATTAAAAGTATAATTTTATTAATATGGGGATTTAATAAAAATTTGTATGTTTGGTATTTTTGTAATTAAATATGTCAGCAAGGGCTTTTTAGTAATTTTATATTTAAAAGCAAGGGTAAATAGGTAATTATATATTTTCAATAATTCTAATTTGGCCCAAATTAAATAGTTAGGGGCTTAATTGAAAAGTTAAAGAAAAGTTTAAGGGTTAATTGAAAATTTTGCAGGATAAAATTGTTAGTAATTAAAAAAGTTGAGAGAATAAATGGTAAAGAAGAAAAGTTCAGGGACTAATTACCGATAAGGGAAGAAAGAAAAGAAAAGAAAAAGAAAGGAAGAAGAGGAGGGAGTCGGCGTCGGGGGGGAAAAAGAAAGAGGGAGAGAGGGCCCGTCAGGAAAGCGGGCCAAGAAGAGAAAAAAGGAGAGAGAGGAAGCAGCTACTGTTTGGCGCCATTCATGGCGTGTCCGACGGCACCAAGGGTGGCGATCGGCTTGCCAGAGAGTGGGCTTTCTTTTGGGAGCAGAGGCGACGCAAATGGTGACCGGAGTTGGAAGTTCGCGATGGAGAGAGAAAATGGGTGGCAGCCAGCGTTTTCTGATTTTTTCGGCGAGCTCCGGCAAGCTTTGGTTGATCAGAGGATATATCCAGACTCTCCTCAGCTCAAGCTTTCCAATGGCACCGGTTTCGTGACGATCGGACTCCGTTTGAAAATCGACGGCTGAGATTGTCCGTAAATCTATCTGGATGATCGGGGGTCGGATCGGAAAATCGGAAGCGAGGATCATCATCAGCGCGTCATTTTGAGTCCGTTGGTGTGTTCGAATGGTCGATCGGACTCCGGCTGCTGGAGACGAGTCGGCCGAGCGATCAAGCGTCTCGGTAATTCTCTGCCCCGTTGATTTTAGAATTTTTTTTGGTAAAGTTATGTATTTATTAAATTGTGTTGAGCATTAGAAATATTGTTAGTTAAAATAATTATTTGTCGGACTGTCTGCCTTTAGTCGTGAATTGTGATGTGTGGCGGAGTCGGGAAAATAATGAAGTCATGGGGACCCGACTCCCGTTAAAATAAATTGTTGAATATTTAAAGTATTTTCTGGCAGGTTCTGGACCCGTTTTACAGGGGGTAAATGTCCGTATTTTAGGAGAGGTTCTGCTGAATTTTTGGTAGAATTTACCCAAGTCGAGATTTTTAGACAGTCAGTCCTAGGAATCTAGACCTAGGATTAGTTGTCAAATGCTTCAACATTATTGATTAATTGTTTTCCGTGATTAGATAATCCATCAGTTCGGCTCGCTCCACTCGAGGCATCGGAGCAGAGCTAGGAGGTCGTCAAAACTGTGAGTTAAAGTCATATGTCTGTTTACATGTGTTATGTTGAGATTTTACGAAATAATTCTGATTACATGATTTAATATTTTAATCAGTTATTTTAATCGCTATTTATATAAGTTTCATTTTCTGCATTATGATTTTATTGTTTCGTGTTGACTCGGGATGGGATGGGTATAGAACATGCTATTTGATGAGTACACCGGTATGAATCTGAGACTCATAAAAAAAGGGAAAAAGGGTAAATTTTAAAGGTAAATTTATTACTTGCCCTGGTCGAGCATTGGTCTCTAGGCTTAGTAGAGTGTGTTTGCCGGAGTAAAGGTTCCTGGTCCAGCACTGCTCTCTGGGCGCCGGCTTATTTGGAAACTTAAGTGACCGGAGTGGATTTAAGGACCCTGGTCGAGCTTTGCTCTCTAGGTGCTAGTCTTATTGGAGTAAGAGAGCCGAAAGGCTAAGAGAGTTAGTGATAATTAAGTGACCGGACTGGATTTAAGGACCCTGGTCGAGCTTCGCTCTCTAGGCGCCAGTTTTGTTAGAATGAGAGAGTCGAGATGTTAGTGTTGAGATTAGGGTTCTACTGAGGTATTTCGTCCCGTAGTATGTGAAAGTTATTTTTATTTAAGCATGGCATGTGTAACACCCCAACTCAAACTTCCCATTGAATAGCAATATATATATATATATAACTTTATAAACATAATTTACTACTTAGTTACAATATACATTCATACAATTTAAGTGGCATGACATACTTAATATATATAAGAAATATTTATACAGTAGTTTAATTCACACAAGTTCCCAAAATGCCCCAATGCTTTAGATAACTCCTATGGCCCACCTGATAATATTGACTGATGCAAAAAGAGCAATGCACGGTAAGGCTATCTACAACTGCACTAACTCGAAAAAAAAAATTTGCTAAGGAATGAGCTAGCGACTCAATAAGCATTTAATTTACTAAACTATAGTATATTAGGCTAGAATTATCAAATCTTTATCAATACAGAAAATTATACCAACACTTAACTAACAATCACAAAATCAACCATTTCAGTTATTCTCATAAACATATAATTTCATCTCACGTAATGCAAATAATCTCAAACTCAACCAAGTCAAATAATTCAATTCCACATTATTTCTATCAAATTAGGATCAGATGACTCATCCTTACATTTCCTCACATTTTTAAATTTCAGTAACCACTTGACAAGACTATCCGGCTCAGTCTTGCCATCTCACATACTCGGGTAGCTATCTGCCCAGCTCAGCTTTCCCGATCACACAATATCTATACAAAAGTCATCAATCCTTAATCACAATCATTTCACTTCACAACACATCACAATCAATTCACTTCACAACACATCACAATCAATTCACTTTATAACAAGCCAAAAATATAACTAATATCAACTCAGTCAACCAAGAAATTATCAAGTAATCAAACAGCAGTCCCTACTCAATATACACAAAGTTTAGTCTATTAAATACTTACAAAAGTTATAGGATAACAAAGTAATCCTATTCTTTTTCTCTTACCACTTCCTTGCCTTTGGATGAACCTATTCACATATTCAATACAAATACAATTCAATCACAAGGCATAAATATATATATATATATATTTACTATCAATAAAATATCACATTTCAACAAAATAACATATATTCTAGATATTAATATGATGCATGAGATGAATGACAACAAATCAATATATTTGTTGATGAAGGCAGCTTCTAGGTACTGACTTAGAAATTACACCAAAACTTATGTACAATTAATAAAAATCTCATATTTTTCAGAATTACACTTCCATTTTTATAGAAACCATAGCAGAAAGAATCACCTCAAAATCGTTGGTATAGAAATAGTTATGGCATTTTCTATACAAATGCTCAAATTTCCATCTAAACGGGGAAAAAAGTTTCCTATTAAATGACCAATCAAACGAATGAATTTTCTGATGAAACTCTCCAGATATAAAGTAACATTCTAAAGTTTCTATAGACACTAATTTTACTCAATTTGGACTTTTCTAGCTCAAGTTGTGAAACACAAAATTAGCAACAAATTTCTGAATCCTAAGCCCGATTTCTGCTTAAAACAGTTTCGGGCAGGCCATATTAAGTTCAACATATCTCACGTTATACTCAACCAAAAAATTATGAAATTTTTCAGAC
This sequence comes from Ricinus communis, assembly GCF_019578655.1. NCBI lineage: Eukaryota > Viridiplantae > Streptophyta > Magnoliopsida > Malpighiales > Euphorbiaceae > Ricinus > Ricinus communis. The sequence continues at coordinate 30,983,606 of NC_063256.1, read as the reverse complement.
ATATACTACATATATAAATGAACAACTTTCATGTTTAACTCTCTGCTTGGTTCAGCCTCTAAATGCCTCAAAATGTCAGCACAAAACCAGGTCACTGCTGAACCAAAACAGAGCAGCAGCAAAATCGAACCTCATAAGTTCCTACTCACTCAACAATCTGCAAAACCATTTTACAGAGATATTCTTGAGACATATACCTACAACTTTCATGTTTGAAAATTTTCGAGATAAAGCCTCTAAGGTCACGAAATCATAAGTGAAAAATCTGCCCGAAATTTCAGCTTCAAGATCACAAGTAAAAGCATGTTTACTCTTGATTAAACAATTCCAAAACACATAATCATCAACAATTTCATATCATTAACCCTAATTTACAGCAAAATCAAGCAATTAAAATTACTCACCTTTGTTTTCCTTGATTAAGAAAGCCCAAATCTTTCAAGCTTAAAAGAAGAATTTGATTTTCACTTACTAAAAGTTTTGTAGAGTTTGATTTGGAAAATCAAAGTTGAAGAAGGAAAGGAGAAAAATGAGAGAGACAAAGAAGAAAAGGAAATTGGAAAGCATACGTAGATAAGAACAAATGAAAGAGGTGGTATATTGGTGTGGAAATAGGCAAATTACAATTTAATCCTCTTTCTTTCTAACTTTTCAATTTAGTCCAAAATCATTACTTTTCAATTAAATCAATATGTAACTAAATAATTTATTTATCTACCACATAATATAATAAAATAGATCATATATAATCATGATGCAAATGACATATTTAATGACATGCTAATGAATATTAATTATTAATAAAAAGAAATAAATAAATTTGGTTGTGACAGCATGACACGTTTATTTTTGCATGACTTAATATTTATTTCAAAATTAAACAAATGTGTTATTGAAGTGTTTGTAATTATTTTTGGATATATGATTTTAACCCACTCTCGAGACTGATAGTCTCAATTTTACTGTTTTTCATATATGTGATTGTTAGTCTTTATGCGGCTCTTATCTAACAACCCGACTCCTTCAACATCGGGTGATGTAATTGATTTGGCATATTTGACTTGTAAAATTTTAGATTCTCTGCAATAGAAATAGTAGACTTATCAGTTGTAATTTTATGTAGTTTCGGGTCTTGCCTAATTCTACTGGCAGGCCGAATTAAATATGTAGAATTTAATGGTTAAGATAAATTATGACATCAGTGATATTAGATGAGATTTAATTAAGTTAGTGAGTGGTCAGGCTTACTACAGGATTCAATGGTCTTACGCCTACCCATTCTCTAGTGCCAGTTACGGGCCCACAGATCGGATCGTGACATTTAAACTCTAATTTTATTAGAGTATAAAATTCATATAAACAAATATATAATTGATTATTAATTATTAATTAAATTTCAGTAATATAAGAAAACATAAATAAAAAATAAAATTAAAGTATTAAAGTATTGAAGCATAGAGAGAAAAGGTCAAAAGTCAATCTGATTTAAAAAAAAAAACATTAAACAGCTTTAATGCCTTTTTATTAAAACATAAGTTTCCTTTTTTTTTAAAGTTGTTTCTAGATAGAATTCATAAATATTATAAAATTATATAATATTTAAATTTTTTACAATTAATAAATTAAAAAATTATTAAAAAATAAAAGATATAAATAAATATAAATTTTAGATTAAAATGAGTAAAAGTAACCAAGAAAATAATTAAATTATAGAAAAAGTACAAAATTTATTACTAAACTTAAATAAGTAAATAAAAAATAAAAAAAGAAAATAAATCAAATTAATAGATAATTAAGTTTAAATTAAGATGTTGTAATAATAGCAAGAGATATTATATGAATATAAGATAAAATAAATTAAAAAATTAAAAGAGTATATATTTCTTTAAAAAATAATAAAAGAAGTACATATAAAAATTAAAATTTAAGAAGTTGTTACTATTACAATTATAGATTAAAGGAGAAAGGAATTACTTTTTATTAATTAATATTTATAAAAAAAGTAATAAATGCCATTTTTTAGTAGTCCTATGTAGCAAACTATGGTCAAACCACTCTCTTGTTTTAACTTTAATATATAATAGAACTTCACTATAGTAATATTCTATTTACAAATAACATTTATATAATGATAAAAAATTACAGTATCAATTTGGGCCAGTTATAAATAAAAATAAACTTTTTATTGTGATAAATTATAAATTTTTTAAGTCGCACCTTAAAAAAATATTCCTCTGTATAGCAATATTTGTACATATAACTTTAGAAAATATATGTTATGTTATGTTTTGTCTTACTTTAATATTATTTTTTTATCAAATTTATTTGTATAATATGGCAAAATATTTATATATTTTATCTTTGGCTCTATCATCACTAATAAGATTAAGTATTAAGTCTAATGAAAATTTTTAGTACTCAAACCTCCACTAAATTATAACCTCCTCACAATCATAAATTTAATTTGATCCCGAGTGTATGACTATAGAGAAATTTTACTATATATTAATCGTTTACCCGTGTTTTATATGACTATTATTATTATATGATTACAAGTTTATAAATAAAATTTAATAAAATCTTTAATATCTATTCATCATATCTTAAAAAATAACAGCAAATTATATATTTTAATTTTTCTTCTTAACTTTTTTAATATTTTAAGACCTTATTAGTATATTAATATAAAAATTATTCTAAAAATATTTATTAATTAATCCTATATTATTTAAATTCGTACTCTCAATATAATTGATATTACTATTTTGTAGAACTAGAAATTGTTATGTAATTAAAAAATAATAATAATATTTAAAATATTATTTCTAATAGAATCATTGTTTAATTAAAAAATTAATTTATTAGTTAATATAATATTAAAATATATTTAATGTATTATTTTTAGAATAATCATTATCTAATTAGAAAGCTGATTTATTATTAATATGTTAGGATTATTCAGTGTTTAATTAAGAATGTAACTTGTTAATCAATAAATTAATAGAAAAAATCACAAAATTACATTTAAACTTAAATTTCATGTGTCAAAAATAAGCACACATGTCAAAATAAAAAATCTTATGTATCAAAAAAAGAAATGTCAAAAAAATTTTAAATCCCAAAAATTAATATATATATATGACACAACATCCTCGATAGGATTTCCTAGCTCATCTAAGATAGGGGTCCCTTCTATGGTGGTTTGGATGGCACCTAGGATTTGGAGCTGCTGTGCTTGTGTGAGATGGTAATCCCACCATCCTTTAAGCTGGCCAGAAATATCCTTACCCAGTCTAGATTCAATGCCTCTTCCGTCTATGAATGAAATATAGATGGAATATCAGAATACAACATTCTTGGTCTTTTACAATAGATGACCATGGCAGCAAATGCCTACAAAACCCAAAGCGGTATATATATATATATTAGATTCCAATCATTTTATGAAAAATTTAAAATAATAAATTTAATTTACTGTTAGACTTGATTAAAATATTTCAGAAGTTGGTAGCTGAATTATTTTCCTATCCATCCAACTCATCTAGAACATAATTAGAAAAAAATTGTTATATAGTTTTTTTGAAATTGTTTGGAGTCATTCTTTTTTATTCAGATTTAAGGTCAGGTTACTTGATTACATGCTTTGTTTTTAATTAGAAGTTGTGCAGGTATGAGATTGCATAATGTAAATTTATAGAGTAATAAACATATTGGTTTTCTTGAAAAATATAGTATAAATCAGTACTAATTAGCAGTGATATTTGAAAATAGTTTCATTATCTGTAAATGCTAAGCTAGTGTTATTCTGTCACTTCACTATCTATAATTGCTAATTGCTATACATATTGCAATTATCAGAATGTTAAATAACAAGCAATGTATTGCTTGATTTTGCATGTGACTTAATTTACAATATAAGTAAATTAAGTGGACTAAAACTGGCCTTGTCTTTTAAAGTGACCTAGATAGGATTTTGTATTTTCTTTCCTTTGGCCTTGTATTTTAGCAATTAAGTGGACTGAAATGGCTGGAGAAAGGTAAACATGTTTACCATAACTAGCTTGAAGCTTTTATTATTAGGATCACTTATAAGTAAGCTTTATTGTTGTCAAATGCAAAGGACATAGTCTCTGATCTTCCTACTCTTATACTGTTTAACATTAGCCGCCTTTAATAAGGGAGAGGACCCATCAATTTTTAATTTCTTGTCCTCTCATTTTTGCTGGTAAATTTGACATAGTAATAGCATGACTATGCTAGTTTGTAATAGTCCTATTATTTCTTTTATGAAATGTAATGAATCTAGATTTTTACTAGCCATACCAAATCTAATGCATACCAATTATACCTTGTTGATTTGTATTTGGAATCCTTTTTTCTGCTTTGGATGATAATTGTTAAACAAAATGCACCTAAGATGTTTGAATTGTTACTTATTACCATATGAAATCCTTAAAGTCCATCTTATATATGCAGACATACTATTTAGTTTATTCATAATTCATAGTTCAGACATACAAGTTATCCACATTCGAGTATGTCTGAACAACTCTTATCTATAGGATATTACTTCAAGATTATCAGGAATTCTATTTCTTTTTAAGATTTTGGTTGGACTATGATACACTCATGTCATGCTTGATAAAATTCTTCAAGAAAGTTCCCTTCTACAGCTAGTGCTTTGATCGCTCCTTCAAGCTTGTTCTTTATATTAGTTGTCTGAGATAGTTTCCTTTTCATATTAGTTGTTTGAGATAGTTTCTTTTTCATAACAAATTAATCAAATTATATCATTTATATGAGCGCACCACTTGAGTCCTTCTAAAATGCACTCTTGGGGCAAAAGATTCATGTGAAATTTTTAGGGTGCAACAAGCTAGGTGAAGATTTTACGGAAGTAAGCAAATCAGTCATATTTTCGAATACATTCATTCTTGCATATGTATTATTTTCTTTCTTTTCACCTTTGCATAGAGCAAAACTGATTGAGTATATATATTCGAGTTATATAATTGTTAAACAAAAGTAGCTCAAGTGATTTAAGTATTAAAACTGTCAAGTGCCTGAATTGAAAAATGAAAGTGTCTTCTCACTGGTCTTTGTTCCTTGGCTGATTTTTGTTCTAACATTAGCTACTGTGTTGAGAATCATTAAAGAACTCGGACTGTTTGTTGGAAGCAATAATTTATTTCTCTTCGCGTTGTGCACATCTAATTGATACTTCCATGTCATTTATATGTAACTTCAACCTGGTTTTCTTTTCAATCTCCTATTTCATCTCTTGCTGACTTATATTTGCTTTTGTTTTTTAAAAGAATGCTTTTGCTACAATATAAAACTATTGGCAGTGTGCTTGCTCGAGGCGAGAAACTAGACAATCTAGTTAAAAAGAGTTCAAATTTGAGTGTTGCATCACAAGTACATTTGCATATTTTTATATACTGTCATTATTCTTTTACTAGTACAATTCTTTTTATCTCTAGCAAATGTATTTAACTTTTATTAAGTTCTTATTTTAATCTTTCTTGAGATGTGCTTCTTTCAATTTCTTTTTTCTCTTTTTCACTTCACCATTGATCCATGTATCTTGAGGACATGTGAATTCTTAAAGTTGACATAAGTTAATTTGTGGCATAAGCAACTAACTTTTCTACTTATCATGCTACAAAAAGATTCTTGCTTTAGTGGAATATATAAAATCTTATGGAATCAAATTCATCTTATTAGCCTATTACAAAGATAACAGATTATATCTGTTTATATAATTAGCCAATATTAATCGTATTGGCCATTCAATGAAGATCTTATAAGTACATTTCAGATGCAGTGATATCTTCAAAATTTACTTAATAAGCAAAAATTCTCCAACTTCTTGTTTCTGTATTTTAAAATACTTGTGATGTGCAAAGTTTGTAGATATTTTGTAATCTTTCTATGCCTATTACAAACTAACTAAATTAGGTTTTTTTTTTTTTGCAATAATATCTCGATTGAGTTTGCTTCAATCTAAAGAAAAGAAAAAAAAAATAGCAATTGTTTTGATAGTATAATTGCAAACGTATGCAGTTGTGAATTAGTTTTTAACTATAGCTAGTGTAATTTTATCTAGTTCTAGATATAGGCCTTAAATCGCTTATGAATTAAATTCTCATGTAAAGGGAGAATATATTAGGAGGCTTGTTCATAGTAAGCACACCACTTATACTAGTGAATTAAGAATGGATATGCGAGCATTTTATAAGCTATATGAGATGCTAGAAAATATTGAAGGTTTAAAACTAACAAAAAATATGCTTGTGAATGAGCAAATATGATTATTTTTATATATCTTTTCTCATCATTGGAAGAACAAAACTATTTTCACAAACTTTCAAAGGTCAGAAGAGACTGTAAGTCGATACTTTCATAAGTGTTGAATGCAACTATGCGTTTGCAAAGTCACTTATTTAAGAAACCTACCTATCCTTGCAAATTGCACAAATGAGTGATGGAAATGGTTCAAAGTAGGTAGTTTATACATTTAATATATTTTGGGATTTGAAGGCAATTGAAAATTTTATGTTATATGTTTTTCTTCCTTTTTAGAATTACCATGGAGTTTTTTGGATGTGACATATATAAAAATTAAGATGCCAATAGTTAATATAAATAGATATTGGACTCGAAAGATTTACTGCCTTAAAAAAAATTTCAAAAGATCATTCTCAAATGTCAGTATTTTTTTAGTCTTTCAGTTGAATATAGACTTCGGTGGTGAAAGAATTTCTTATGAATAATTGAGATCATTCTTCCTAGGCGACTCTTCTTCATAGAATGTTAGACATTGTTGAATTGATTACTAATAGTTATATTTTAGCTTGTGATTGTTTTAGCTTTGGTTTTGAGATATTAATTTAAATATGATATTACTATTTTGAGACTTTAGATAAGTGTAATGAATTATATATGATTTTTAAAGTATCTTTATTCAATTCTATAACAATATTAGACATTCTAATAGAAATAGATTAATTACATATCATATTAGATGCTAAATGTTGGTATGCTAAAATTGTTACTTTTTATTTTATTTAAAAAATATAGTTAATAAGTGATTAAATTTATGTGTTTAATTTTTTAAATATTTTAATAATATTATATGTTTATTTTTTAATTAGATTTATGAAATTATATTATAAGTCATTCTTAATAATAATAACAATCAAATTAATTTACAAGAGTATTAAAGTCATTGATATTTAAACTTACTTATTCCACATATTATTTTAATGAACCAAATAACAAAATAGGAATTGAATAGTTATTTTATACCATGAACCAAATTTTGGTATAGGAAAAACTATTAATATCCTTAATCTATTCTATTTTTAAGAATAACTATTCTATTCCTAGCATATTCCACTCTATGAACCAAACATAGCCTAAGAGCTTTCACTTTCAAAACTTATATAATTTATTAGAACTATTTCACATCAAGTTCAAGTAATACAACTTTCTTCTCCTGACGCCATAACAAATAGTCTGCATTATTTGGATGACTTTAAATACAAGTCAAAAACTTATAATACAAGATAAGGTTGTGGTTATTTAGGAGACTTATAAAAGAATATAATCTTATGATAGATCAACTAAAATAAAATCTTGGTTTAAAGTATTAATAAGGGTTTAAAATCCTTCCTTATAGATAATTTGTTTTTACCATTAGTAGTAGAAATGAATTATTAGGAGAACAATTTAAGATTTGTGACCTCACTAAATTAAAATGTTGCTAAAAATCTTCACCTACAAGTATTTAGGGTAAATGCAGCATAGGATATAGTGAATCAAGTTCGATCCTGTAAGGACAACTCAATTAATATTTGCTAAAAATTTGTGAAAATTAAAAGAATTAAATTGTACAAATTGAGAATTGAAATAAATAAAAAGAATTAAAATTTGATAATTAAAAAGTACCAGTGATCCAAATTTCATTTAATGACAATCACCATAGAAGTCAAATCAAATTCTCAATTCTTAATGTTTATTCTTTGTTCATATTTTAGTTGGTCCAATGCCCAATTTGCTGAAGAACTAAACCAATAGTCGGTTTATCTTAAAAACGGCTTTATATTTACTTGATTTCACCACAACATCTTGAAAACAAATTAATAATAATTAAGTACTTAAAATATACTTAATTCTATAAAATATAAACATATTGCCTAATAAATACATAATAAAACCATAATTATGTACTTATAAAATACAATTGTCAATGTAATGTCCACCTAATGCATTTGCATTTATTTTTATAACATGCATATCATATAGATATGAGAAATGCATGAGATATATATGGTATTAGTGCTAATGTTAAATAGAAGAATATTATAAATATTACAATTAAGTCCATAATAAGAATTAGAAAGTTAAGGGATTGAGTTGATTAATGGCAAAAAAAATTAAGGGGTTAATTGAACCTAAAAAAGAATATTATTAATATGATAGAAAAGGGGAAGAAGAAAGAAAAGGTGGTAGTTCTTCTTCCTTCTTCTTCCTTCTTCTTTCTTTCTTTTTCTTCTTCTTCTTCTTCAAAAAAAAAGAGAAAACTGAATTTTCAAGTAGAATTTGGAGGTTTAGAATCCATTTTTTTGTCTTAATCTTCATCTACAAAGGCTTTAGAGGTTTATTTAGTAAATAATTTTAATATTTTATTGAATTGAGTTAGGATTTAGAAGACATAGAATTCGAGTTCTAAAGACCTAGTTTTTCAGTCTTATTGGTTTGATCATATCTTGAGCTAGGAAGCTTTAAATTGAGTGTTCTTTAATGATATAGAAACTTTAAAGAGTCATCTAAAACTTTTATTTCTTTAGCTCGATCTGAATCAGGCTCTATGTTAGTATAATAAGAGAATACATTTTATTATTCAGTTTCCATCTTTGGTCTGAGTAAGGTGGATTGTTTTGTACGGATATTTCTCTATACACCTCCAATTGAAACAAAATCAGTTTTAAATTATATTAGACACATAAGGTTAGTGATCTAGAAAGTTTCATTATGAAACTTGTTGTATAGAAGTTTTGGTAGATTTTTAAATTCACCTTATTAATTCTGTCATAGTTGGCAGCCACACAGATGTAGAGAGTTTAGTGATGTTATCATGCTATATGAAATTCTATTAACTTTGGGTGTTTAAAAATAAGTGAATTATGATCTATTTCAGCTAAACTAATTTGGAATGAGGGTGACACCCAAGTAAGCTCAAGCAAAGGGAAGGGAGCAACAAAGGTAAGTGAATAACTTAATGTTCTATATGAATGTTGAATGGTGAATTCGAGTGTCTTGTTATAATGTGAACAGTATATTTAATTTAGCTATATCTGGAGTTTTATAACTCCAAATTGAGTGCTACTTATTTCTACAGAAAATTTGAAATGTAATTTACAAATGTTATAGAAATAGAGGAAGCTTGATTTTGCTGTTTTGATGGCCAATCTGGATCATACTTTCTGTTGCTTAATTTTATTGACAGCTTGACTATGGTAGAATGTTTTTGATGTTTCTCTTTCTATACACATCCATTTGATGTAAAATCAGTTTTAAATTAATCTAGACTTATAATATTACTGATATGGAGAATATGGTTTTGGAATTCCCAATGTGGAATTTTTGGTGTATTTCTGAATGCACACTATTAAATCTGCCATGTTGGAATATGGTATGTTTTTGGTATATCATAGGTATTATTATGGTTTTTTATATATTATGGAGATGTTAGTTATTTAAATGGTATATATATATAAGAATTATGGTTGGATGATTGTAAAGACGCAATACTACTTGTGAATCAGGCAAGGCTGTGTGCGATATGGAATTCCCCATAAGATTATGGTTGGCTGTGTGTGTATGGGGATCCATGAAAATAAAATATATATATATATATATATATATATATTATGGAATTAAATGTAATTCACAAGTTCATTGCTGTCCTGAAGAAAATACTATGACAAGGTTTATGTAAACACTATAAAGTTATAATTAAATATCGAATGGTTTGATGTTTGATAATACTACACGTTTGATTGTGTTATTTTTCATAGGAAATTATATTATTCTTTTGCTGAGTTGCAGGCTCACTCCTCTGCATTATTTATTTTTCAGGATTAGAAGAATTATAATTGGTTTTGACGAAACATTTGCATCTGTCGCACTAGCATTGTGTCAGGTAGGTCAGCAGGAGGTCGCCCTCAGTTTTTCTTTCTTGGACGTGGCATGTCAAGTGGATTTCATTATCATGTATAAATCTGGAGCATTTTATGTGTATATAAAAAAAAGTGTACTATTGATGTTGTGAGCTTTTTGGTGTGTGATATATATGACTCATATAAATAGTTTTTGTTATACATAATAATTTATGAGTTAAAAGTTAGTAATTAAGAAATATGTTATGTATCAGTCTTTGCATACAATGTATGTCTGACATCCTTTACAGGTGTCACATTTAGTGGTATCAGAGCACGGTTGAAAATTCATTGGGATAGAATTGTAAAAGCATTTAAAAGCATGTATGCATATACATGTTAGGGATGCATATGAATGTAAGAATTAAAAATAAGTGTTTATATTTTTAATAGGATGAGTAGAGAGGGGCCGACCGAGAATCCTGCTGACCTAAGTGAGTCTGAGTCTGTGCATGGAGTTGAGCATATAAATGCACCACAACAACCAGCTCAGGAATTGCCACTGGTAATGCAACAATTTCTTAAGTTTTTGCAGCAAATAGTTAATCGGGTAGCCACTCAGCCAATCCAACAACCAATAATGCAACCGATGGCAGAAGTTAGAGAAACAGAGGCTAAAGATAAAACTTACGATAGGCTGAGAAAACAAGGAGCTACAGAATTTGAGGGGATCACTGACCCTGAGATAGTAGAAGAATGGTTACGAGAGACAGACAAGGTGCTGGATAGGCTAGATTGCACACCAGAGCAAAAGTTGAAATATGTTGTATCTTTGTTGAGAAGATCAGCTTTAGATTGGTGGGATCTGATTCCAGGAAGTAAAAATAGACCTATGACCTTAACTTGGGATGACTTCCTTAGGGAATTTGCAAATAAATACACACCACCAATGTATAGAGATCAAAAGAAAATGGAGTTTTTGACTTGGAACAGGGATACATGACAGTATCAGAATATGAAATGCAATTCTCTCGATTATCAAAATATGCATTAGAAGAAATGGCTACAGAGGATGCAAAACAAAGACGGTTTGAAAAAGGATTGAGAATGGATATTCGGGAAAAGATTTCCTTGAAGCCACCAAGTTACAATACTTTATTAGAGGCTGCATTGAGGGTAGAAGAATGTTTGATTGAGAAAGATGCAATGACAGCTAAAAAAAGAAATATGATAAATGAATATGGTGGTTCAGAAAGGAAAGGAAGAGACATTTCTTTTAGAGTTTCTGGGTCTCAAGGGAGTAGATATTATGGGAGAGGGATTAGCCAGCAAAATATGAGTAAGTCTGCTACAGTAATATCGGGTAGAGGCGGACGAAGTGGTTACAACCAGAGTAGGGTAGAGAGTAAGAGAGGTGAGGAAGGTGTTTCAGTTAGTCGAGGATATAGTTCACCATGTGCTAAATGTAATAGGTTTCACAGTGGGGAGTGTTGGGGACCAAGGCAGATACTTTATTTTTACTATGGTAAGACAAGGCATATATGTAACACCCCCATCACATACTAACCAATAAACATTAGCCAGGAAGCATACAAGCGTCGTAGAATATATACTACAGGTAGATAGGTCAATATGTAGGTTGTTAAGAATCCAGACACAAGGTTATTAATATATAAACATATGATTATACTTAAACATCATTTAACAAGTATTACAAACATCTTCTTATGCCTTATAAGGCATACTTCCATATATATCACATAACTGCATACAAAAATGCATCAGGAGGAGACTTCACAAAACTGGCCCAACTTGACAGAACTGCTAAAAGCTAGACTTCGCATACAACCAACGGATGCACTACTATTTGCAAACCTGAAAAGAAAAATTTTGGAGAGGGGTGAGCCTTCAAATAAATAATCAACATAATCTATATCACATACACTTAATACAATTTCCACCCAATCACATAACTTTCCATGATATTCATAGTTTAGGTATAAAGTCATACCATTCTACTCAATTCATTACAACCATCATAGAAGAAATACAATTCAACAATTATGGTTAGTTCTCACGGCTTGTGGATCCCCTTTAATGTGCTGCTCCGCCTCATCCTCACATATCACACACGTAAGTCGCTCGCCTCATCTCACATTATACACTTTTATAGCCTCTAGGCTTTAGCCTCCCAAGGCTTTATATATATCTTTTTTTTTTCATAGGGGAATCCACCATTCACATGGACATATGCACTTAACATCACAATTCAATCATTTCACTTATATCATATTTCAGCAATAACAATTGTTCCACTCAACACCAATCATTTCCATCTCAGTCATTCAAACATAAGCAATATTAAGCAAATGCAACCATTTCATGGAACATTTGATTAAATATATGAACATAGCAAATATTAACTATTTACTTACTCAAAATATACTTATTCCTTTAGCATATAAGAACCTCCTTTCTCCACAACTTCCTTTCCAGGCCTTTGAGTGCACTGTCAACACATTCATCAATTCACATTTCATGCATATTACAAATATTCATGTAAATGCGAGTTCTAATGCATTACAAGATCATCCCCTCTCTAATTCATAGGTCTAACTCTTCCTCTAAGACTCTCAATTACTGTTTTAATATCCTATAAACATTTCCCATCTAGTTAAATACCAATCTAACTCAAATTAACATCAATAAATTGCATAAAACTAATCTCCAACATTTCTGTTTTCTAGACAGAATTTAGTACCAAGGTATATTTATTGCTGGGCAAAATTGGCTTAATACAAAAATCTCATATTAAATTGACATATCCATTTATGCATCTAGTTTCATCTCCAAGAAGAATTACTCAATTCCGACTTCTATAGATTTAATTATTTTCAAATTACTGAGCAAGGGTCATACAGCTAGTTGTATCCGAGCAGCAATCTGTTTGCTCAATTTAAGCAACCAAAACGGCAAAAATAGAAAAATCACAAAACTACAAAGTTATAGAGGACTCTTTAAACTTTCCATAGACACCAATTAAGCTTAATTTGGACTTACATAACCCATGTTATGCCTAAAATACAGAACATCAAGGTTGCTGGAATTTTGACAGTTTTCTATCTTAACATACTTAAACTTAAATCAAGCTTAATCTTTATGCAGTCATTCAATACTCTACTAATTCATGATAATCAGACCTTTAATTAATCAATGAGAGCATCAAATGAAGTTTTTCCAATTTGTAATCAAGAACCCTAATGACAAATTAATAACACTCAAGTAACAACTTACCAATTTCAGCTTTTGGGTTGCTAATATGCTTAAATCCTTTAGCTTTAGCTTGGCTCCTTCAATAGTTGGCAAAATCCTATCTTAATCTTAAGTTTTTCTAGGTATTCCACTCCTCTCTCTTATTCCACATTTTGTGTTTTTGGCCATGTACGAATTTTAGAGAAATGAAGAGGTAAAATGAGCTTACTCATGGTTCCAATTTCCAATATTCCTCTCTTAATGCCACCACCTACTAAACTATTTTTATCACCCTAAATTAATTCTTACTAACCATATATAGGTACTAACTTTTAATTGTATCTTTTAAGTCCAATCTATTTACCCAACCTTCAACTATTGGTTCAATTAAGTCTTAAGGCTTAATACACATAACCCAAGTACTTAATCAACTTATCTAAATTAATAATCTAATATCATGCTTCTTATTCTCTACTTATAATTAATATATATATGTTCTCATAAAATAAAAATATTATTGATATACCATCATATGCCCAATGATTAAATGTAAATGCACATAACATGGATGATGAGAAAATGCAGGCGTTACAATATAGCCAGAGATTGTTGGAGTAAAAATCGAGCTAGTGAAAGTCAAGTTTCAGGACAAAGCAGCATAGGTGAAAATATGACTCATGGAGGAGTAAGTAGAGGAATGGGACGAGGAGGTTCTAACATGGTACAGGCCGGACAGATAGGCCAACCTCAGCAATCACTGCCCCAAGCTAGAGTGTATGCAGTGACAAGACAGGAAGCACCTTCTGTAACTGATATTGTGACTGGTAAAATCTCTATTTATGGTTTTGATGGTTATACGTTAATTGATCCAAGATCAACATGTTCATTCATTTCATATGAATTTGCATTGAAAAACCACAACGATATAGAAACCTTGGGGGTATAACATTTGTGTATCAATGCCTGCTGGAGGTACTGTAATTGTAGATAAGATTGTCAAAACTAGTCCTGTGATCATAAATGGGAACACACTGTATGCAGATCTAGTAGTGATAAAACTTAAGGAATTTGATGTTATTTTAGGAATGGATTGGCTATCTAAGAATCATGCTATGGTAGATTGTCACACAAAAGAAGTGGTTATTGAGACCTCAGAACAGAGAAAAATAGTTTTTGTGGGTGAAAAAAATATTGTTTCAACTTGTTTAATTTTGGCTACTGCTGGTTTCCATTTAGTCAAAAAGGGTTGTGAAGCTTATTTGGCTAATATGGTGGATGTATCTAAAGTTAGTCTAGGAGTAATGAATATTCCAGTAGTGAAGGAATTTACAGATGTATTTCCAAAAGAACTACCGGGTTTACCTCCACATCGAGAGACAGACTTTGAGATAGAAACTATACCTGGAGAAGTACCAATATCAATTGCACCATATAGAATGGCACCCTTGGAGTTGAAAGAATTAAAGAAGCAACTGGAAGAATTATTAGAAAAAGGGTTTATTAGACCGAGTACATCACCCTAGGGAGCTCCAGTATTGTTTGTAAAGAAAAAGGATGGCAGTTTAAGATTGTGTATTGATTACAGGCAGTTAAATCGTTTTACCATAAAGAACAAATATCCTTTGCCACGGATTGATCACTTATTAGACCAGTTAAAAGGAGCAACTGTATTCTCCAAGATTGATTTAAGGTATGGATATTGGCAATTGAGAATTGTAGAGGCACACATACCAAAGACTGCATTTAGAACACAATATGGGCATTATGAATTTATTGTGATGCCATTTGGACTAACAAATGCACCTGCTACTTTTATGTCTTTAATGAACAAAATATTTCAGAGGTATCTAGATCGTTTTGTCATTGTGTTTATCGATGATATATTGATTTATTCTGAAACTCCAGAGCAGCATGAAGAACATTTGAGAATAGTGTTGCAGATTTTGAGAGAAAAGCGACTTTTATGCAAAATTTAATAAATGTGAGTTCGCTAGATTTAAATTGCATTTTTGGGGCATATTGTTTCCAAAAATGGTGTACAACCCGATTCTTCGAAGATCGCAGCCGTAAAGGAGTGGGAATCCCCTAAAAATGTATCAGAGGTACGAAGTTTTTTAGGATTAGCTGGATATTATAGGAGATTTGTTGAAGGATTTTCAATCATTGCTAAACCATTAACAAACTTGCTGAAGAAGAATGTCATATTTAAATGGGATTCTAAATGTGAGAAAAGTTTTAAAGAATTGAAGAAAAGAATTATTTCTGCACCGATTCTAACCTTACCATCAGGAAGTAGTGGATATGTAATTTTTACAGATGCATCACAACAGAGATTGGGGTGTGTGTTAATGCAAAATGGAAAATTCATTGCTTATGCTTCTCAACAGTTAAGGAGTCATGAACTGAATTATTCGACTCATGATCTAGAATTGGCAGCAATTGTGCATGCTCTAAAAATCTGGAGGCATTATCTGTATGGAGAAACATCTCAGATTTTCACTGACCATAAAAGTCTGAAATATATCCCAACACAAAAGGAGTTAAACTTAAGACAAAGAAGGTGGATGGAGTTGTTAAAGGATTATGATTGTACTATAGATTACCATTCGGGAAAAGCCAACAAAGTTGCTGATGCTTTGAGTAGGAAAACCATTGTGAGAAGTGCTAGAATGACTTGTCATGCAGTACAATCATTAATACAGCTTAGAACATTGCATGTAGAAATTGCACTTCGGGATGATATACTTCTTGCAAGTATGCATGTCAAGCCTTTATTGGACAGTAAAATTCAAGAAAAGCATATGAGTGATCCATATTTAAGAAAAATAAAGGATAAAGTACAACAAGGAATGAATGAACAGTTTGCATTGAGAAACAATGGGATGCTGTTGATTAATTGACGTATTTGTGTTCCAAATATAAGAGAATTGAAAGAAGAAATTCTAAATGAAGCCCATTATGCACCATATGCAATGCATCCGGGAAGTACTAAAATGTACAGGGATTTACGATTTTTTTATTGGTGGCCTACAATGAAGAAATATACAGCTGAATGTGTAGCAAAATGTTTGACATGTCAACAAGTAAAAGCTGAACATCAGGCACCACCTGGTAAGCTTCATCCATTGTCTATTCCAGAGTGGAAATGGGAAAAAATAATAATGGATTTTGTTCTGGGATTGCCTTGAACCTTCAGGAAGCATGATGCCATATGGGTAATTGTTGATCGACTTACGAAATCAGCTCATTTTCTACATGTGCAACAAAGTGATTCACTAGACAAATTGGCAGGAATATATGTGTCAGAAATTGTAAGATTACATGGAGTGCCAACATCAATTGTGTCAGACAGAGATCCACGATTTACATCTCATTTTTGGGAAAGTTTGCAAAGAGCTTTAGGGACAAAATTACATTTCAGTACAACATTTCACCCCCAAACAGATGGACAATCGGAGAGGACAATTCAAACATTAGAAGATATGTTAAGAGCTTGTATGCTTGAATTTAAAGGGAATTGGGATGAGCACTTACCATTGATTGAATTTGCTTATAATAACAGTTATCATTCGAGTATCGGTATGGCTCCATATGAAGCTCTATATGGCAGAAGATGTAGAAGTCCTGTTTGTTGGGATATGGATGGGTTACGACAATTAGAAGGTCCTGAATTGATACAAGAAACTGTAGACAAGATTCAAATAGTCAAAAAATGCTTAAAGGCTGCACAAGACAGACAAAAGAGTTATGTGGACAAGCATAGAAGAGAGATGGAGTATAAAGTGGGTGAAAAAGTATTTTTGAGAGTGTCACCATGGAAGGGCGTTATACGGTTTGGCAAGCAAGGAAAATTAAGTCCGAGGTACATTGGCCCTTATGAGATATTAGAAAGAGTTGGTCCCTTAGCTTATCGGTTAGCACTTCCACAGGAATTATCACAGATACATGACGTGTTCCATGTTTCCATGTTAAAAAGATATAGATATGATCCTAGCCATATAGTACAAGAGTCAGAAATACAGTTAACTGAAGATTTAAGTTATAAAGAAGAGCTTGTTGGAATTCTTGATAGGCAGGTAAAGAAGTTACGTAACAAAGAAATTCCAATAGTAAAGGTTAAGTGGAGTCGACATTCACCAAAAGAAGCTACATGGGAAGTGGAAAAAAACATGAGAGTTCAATACCCTTACTTATTTTCTGAGAATGGTGAGTCACTTTAATTTCGGGGACAAAATTCTTTAAGGTGGGAAGAAAATATAATGCCCACCTAATGCATTTGCATTTATTTTTATAACATGCATATCATATAGATATGAGAAATGCATGAGATATATATGGTATTAGTGCTAATGTTAAATAGAAGAATATTATAAATGTTACAATTAAGTCCATAATAAGAATTAGAAAGTTAAGGGATTGAGTTGATTAATGGCAAAAAAATTAAGGGGTTAATTGAACCTAAAAAAAGATATTATTAATATGATAGAAAAGGGGAAGAAGAAAGAAAATGTGGTAGTTTTTCTTCCTTCTTCTTTCTTTCTTCTTCTTCTTCTTCTTCTTCTTCTTAAAAAAAAAAGAGAAAACTGAATTTTCAAGTGGAATTTGGAGGTTTAGAATCCATTTTTGATCTTAATCTTCATCTGCAAAGGCTCTAGAGGTTTATTTGGTAAGTAATTTTAATATTTTATTGAATTGAGTTAGGGTTTAGAAGACATAGAATTCGAGTTCTAAAGACCTAGTTTTTCAGTCTTATTATTTTGATCATATCTTGAGCTAAGAAGCTTTAAATTGAGTGTTCTTTAATGATATAGAAACTTTAAAGAGTCATCTAAAATTTTTATTTCTTTAGCTAGATCTGAATCGGGCTCTATGTTAGTATAATAAGAGAATACATTTTATTGTTCAGTTTCCATCTTTGGTCTGAGTAAGGTGGATTGTTTTGTACGGATATTTCTCTATACACCTCCAATTGAAACAAAATCAGTTTTAAATTATATTAGACACATAAGGTTAGTGATCTGGAAAGTTTCATTATGAAATTTATTGTATAGAAGTTTTGGTGGATTTTTAAATTCACCCTATTAATTCTGTCATAGTTGGCAGCCACACAGATGTAGAGAGTTTAGTGATGTTATCATGCTATATGAAATTCTATTAACTTTAGGTGTTTAAAAATAAGTGAATTATGATTTATTTCAGCTAAACCAATTTGGAATGAGGGTGACACTCAAGTAAGCTCAAGCAAAGGAAGGGAGCAACAAAAGTAAGTGAATAACTTAATGTTCTATATGAATGTTGAATGGTGAATTCGAGTGTCCTATTATAATGTGAACAATATATTTAATTTAGCCATATCTGGAGTTTTATAACTACAAATGGAGTGCTACTTATTGCTATAGAAAATTTGAAATGTAATTTACAAATGTTATAGAAATAGAGGAAGCTTGATTTTGCTGTTTTGATGGCCAATCTGGATCATACTTTCTGTTGCTTAATTTTATTGATAGCTTGACTATGGTAGAATGTTTTTGATGTTTCTCTTTCTATACACATCCATTTGATGTAAAATCAGTTTTAAATTAATCTAGACTTATAATATTACTGATATGGAGAATATGGTTTTGGAATTCCCAATGTGAAATTTTTGGTGTATTTCTGAATGCACACTATTAAATCTGCCATGTTGGAATATGGTATGTTTTTGATATATCATAGGTATTATTATGGTTTCTTATATATTATGGAGATGTTAGTTATTTAAATGGTATATATATATATATATAAGAATTATGATTGGATGATTATAAGGACGCAATACTACTTATGAATCAGGCAAGGCTGTGTGCGATATGGAATTCCCCATAAGATTATGGTTGGCTGTGTGCGTATGGGGATCCATGAAAATAAAAATATATATATATTATTATGGAATTAAATGTAATTCACAAGTTCATTGATGTCCTGAAGAAAATACTATGACAAGGTTTATGTAAACACTATAAGGTATAATTAAATATCGAATGGTTTGATGTTTGATAGTACTACACGTTTGATTGTGTTATTTTTCATAGGAAATTATGTTATTCTTTTGCTGAGTTGCAGGCTCACTCCTCTGCATTATTTATTTTTCAGGATTAGAAGAATTATAATTAGGTTTGACGAAACATTTGCATCTGTCGCACTAGTATTGTGTCAGGTAGGTCAGCAGGAGGTCGCCCTCAGTTTTTCTTTCTTGGACGTGGCATGTTAAGTGGATTTCATTATCATGTATAAATCTGGAGCATTTTATGTGTATATAAAAAAAAGTGTACTATTGATGTTGTGAGCGTTTTGGTGTGTGATATATATGACTCATATAAATAGTTTTTGTTATACATAATAATTTGTGAGTTAAAAGTTAGTAGTTAAGAAATATGTTATGTATCAGTCTTTGCATACAATGTATGTCTAACATCCTTTACAGGTGTCACAGTCAAACTCCCCCATACTTGAATTATTACTTGTCCTTAAGTACTAACTACCAATAAAACTAAAATAACTCTAAAAATTATTCAAAATTCTTACTAAATCAATTCTCAAGAATAACAATCTCATAATTGCTAACCAACAATTTAATCAGAAAAGTAAAGACAATTATCAAATTTATGTATAGCATTTCAATTGAGCTCAAAGTGTGTGAAAAACCTTAAAGCACATTCAACAAAAATAATTGATTCAACTACTTATGAAATCATTCTACAGAATTCTCTAAGTCTTCAATATCATCATCTACTAATACTCTTCAATTTATACCCAAGAGATTTTTTACTTCATACAATTTTTTCTTTTTCTTTTTCTTTTTCTTCATCCTTCATCTTTTGAATATTTCTTTGTTTTACTTCGAATGAACATTTATTTTCATTAGTCGTTCATAGCCTTTTAACGTGAATACTAACACTTGTGGTGAAAGTACACAGTTACTTAGCATATAACATATTAAGAAAGCTTTGCTTACTCATAATGCTCAATCACTGTTTGACGCAAAGATCAATATTTATGATGAAGACCCGTGGTTACTAAGTAACTAAACACTAGCAAAGTATGAACTTAACTCAAAAATTTCATTTAATCGTTAACAATATTAAGAGACATAAGCACAAAATAATAATCAATTTTCCAAAACAAATGATAAAATGTTAATATGTAATTTCCTCAACTATTTATGTTAATCATGCCAAGGTCTTATGTGCAATAGTTATAAAACTTAAATATTACATAATGATGAAAAAACTATCTCAACCTTCTAGATCAAAAGTTGGCTACAATATCTTCATAATAGATCTTCAAGGGAATTTATCAAGAAAGAGTTCGAGTAATATATATGACACTTAAAAACAAAAGAAATATCATAAAATTAAAATTTAGCAAAATTTAGCTTTTTTTCCTCCTCACACTTAATATTGACATTGTCCTAATGTCAAATTATTTAAACATACATAAAATAAAAGATAAGACAAATCCCATGATTTAAGTACATCCACCTTCATAATTATATCTTTTTCTATCTTTAGAACCATCATCGAATTACACATGTATGGACTCTCTTAATTTAGGATCCATTCAATGAGTGGTCTATCATCTAGTCTTGTAATATTCCTATAAAAATAAAAAAAATTAAAAGAAAATAATACTGAAATCAAATTAACTAAAACAACACTTGGGTTGCCTCCCAAAAAGTGCTTGTTTATAGTCTGTAGCTTGACTTTTGAGCTAGTTTTTCTTTAATTCAAGGTGACTCTTTCAACTTCTTCCTCCACACCTTGCTAACAACTTTTTGAAAGTCCTACGAACTATTTTTTTTTTCTCAGTTGTTTATCCTCCTTTATAGCAGTTAAATAAGTAGAATTAATTATAGAAGAAGTATCATTAGTATTCAGAAACACATATGTAAAATGAGATGAGAGTTGTTTAAGTTTAGGTTTAGATGAAGTTTTGATTGAAAAATCTAGTTTTGGTTTCCCTTGACCAAGATCCTCAAATCTCAAATTATATTTGTTAGTTCTAGCACCCTCCCCATTTAACCTTAAAGCATACTCAATACTCTCCTCATCATCATCTTTTTCATTCAAACTCAATACTAAACATGCTTCTAATGGTTTTTAATATGATTTATTTCTAAAAACTTATTCAACTAAAGGGTCAATCACGTCTATTTGTAAAAATAAGCATCATTTACATAGGGTTTATTTAACACTTTAATAATATCAAAATCTTCTTTTTCATTCTTTATCCTGAATATCGACTTGCATATTGACACATCTATTAAAACTTCTCCTGTGGCAAAAAATAGTATATCCAAGATGATAGACACATCTATATCATCTTCCGTATCTAAAACAAGAAAATCAACAAGTAAAGAAAATTTCTTCGCTTTAACTAATAAATCTTTAACTATCCTTATAGGATATTTAATATATCCATCAGCAAGTTGCGGTGAAATAATGGATGGTTTTATTTCAGTTATATCAAATTTCTTAACAAGTACTAAATGAATCAAATTAATATTAGTACCTAAAGCACATAAGCAATTTTTAATACTAATATCACTAATAGAACAAGGGATATAAACTCCATGGATTCTTTAGCTTATGAGGCAACTTCTTTTGTAAAATTATATTACATTCCTCAGTTAATGAAACAACAGTATATTCCTTCAAATTGTTCTTATTGGAAATAATCTCCTTCAAGAACTTGGCATATAATGGCATTTTAACAAGAGCTTCAGCAAAAGGAATACTGATATGAGTTCTTTTGAAGATGTCAAGAAATTTTTAAAATTTATTCTCATTATTCTTCTTTTTAAACCTTTGTGGGTATGGAATTGGTGGGACATAACGCATAATTAAAGAAGAATCATATTTCTTCTTTCTTTTTCTTACTCTTCTTTTCTTTCTTCATTATCATCTTTCTTTTCAACTACTACTTTCTTCTCTGTAATCTTAGGTTTAGGTAATTCTCTTTTATTTCTCAAAGTAATGGCTATGACTCTCTTCTTAGGATTCACCTCAGTAGCACTAGGTAGTTCTTTTGTCCTCTTTCAACGATTTTTTTGGCTAATTGTCCCACTTGCACCTCTAGATTATGGATTGCTGCTTGATTGGTTTGCTTTTTGCATCAAATTTCTTTAATTAGTATCTTAAGAAGCTATATATTGCATTATCATGTCCTCCAATGAAGGCTTTTTTTCTTGAGGGGATTGTTGTTGATACTAAAATTGTGGTCGTTATTAAACCCAAGTGGTCTAATTGGCTTTGCAACTCCTTAATCTCTCCAAGAAAAATTTGAATGATTTCTCCATCTTGGATTTTACGTATTTGAAAATAGATAATTCTTTAGTTCCTTATAAGTTTCCATGTAATTCATCTCTTCATGTACAACTACTAGCAATTCCAAATTCATGTATGCATTGGCCATGTGCCCATATATACCATATTAAGCACATGCTTCTATGTTGGAAGTCTCTCTATTCAACAACAACTTCATTTGCTTAGTCAAATTAGCTATTTGCATTGCTATATTACTCTAAGCATTAATCTCATGTATTCCCTTCCTTCTTCTAATGGCCTTTTGCTAAGAATTTATTATTAATTCTCATAAATATGTTGCACTTTCTCAATAGCCTTGTCTTTATAGCAATAACCAAAAGTTATATCAATCAAGGTTTGACAGTTTACAGTTAGTCCACTATAGTAAAACTGCACTAATAGAGTAAGAGGAAAGTTGTGATGCAGGCATTGAATAAGATAAATCTTGAATCTTTTTCAGGTATCATAGAAGGACTCTCCTTTTTTCTGAGTGAAATTACAGACCATAGACCTATAATCCAAGGTCTTTTGAGGTGAATAGTGTTTCAACATAAAAGCATTATACACCTCATCCCAAGTAGTAAAGGAACCTTCAAGCAAATTTAGCAACCATGTATTGGCAAAGTTCTTCATATAGTAAGGAAAATAATTTTTTTCTTAGCTCTCCATCATTCAGATTTCCAAGAGAGAAATTTTACACAATACTGTAAAATTCGAATGATAATGGGTTTTGAGTACTTTCTCCTTCAACATATGACAATATCATTAAGTGAATAGTCTTTAGGTCATAATTTCTAGCATTTGTAAACACTTAAATGCAAGACAGTTTTGCATTGATCTTGGGCCTTTAAAGATCCTAAGCTTAATAGCATTCTTCTCTATTGCCATAACTGCATACCTCTCAGTTGCCATATGTTCTTCCTATTAGCTTTGAAAGTCTTTTCAATCTCATTATCAAATGACATTACTTTTGCTTTCTCAGCGCTTCATGATCTTCTCAGCTGCATAAACTACTCAAAAAAATTTTAGCAAAAGAAAGAAAAGAGAAAAGAAAAAATAAAATAAAAAACAAAATAAAAACAAATAACAATTAGAAATCTTCGTTCTCGGTAACGACACCAACAACTTTATTACTAAAATCTTCAGTTGCAAGTGTACATGGTAATTGCAGCATAGGACAGTAAATCAAGGTTGATCCTATAGGGACAACTCAAGTGATATTTGCTAAAAACTTATGAAAATTAAAATAATTAATTTATAAAGATTAGAAACTGAAATAATAAAAGAAGCTAATAAGAGATTTAAGCTTCAATAATTAAAATATACTAAAGATTCAGATTTTATTTAATGGCAATCATCATGGAAGGCAAATCAAATTCTCAATTTTTAAATGCAATTGTTCCTAGGACATTCTAATACTATTTCAAGCTATTATTGTATTCAATTAAGATATTACCAATTCTCAAGAGTAATATAATCAAATCCATTAAGCAACAATTCAAGCATCATAATCTATTAGATATATTTCTTTATCTAAAATCACTATTTTTAATATCATAGATCCAGATCTATACTTCTCCTTTCAATCTATCATACAAGCCCTAGAATGAAATTATAATAGTGATCAATCATAATATTCACAATAAGCATAAGAATATTAAATCAAGAACTAAAGAGAATTATCATTAAAATCCAATACAAAATCCATTAAACTACATATTTCACTCTAGTAGAGAGATTAATTACTCATACTAGATAAACAATAAACACAATAAATAACTAAGAAAATATAATTAAGATTGAAGTTAAAGAAAATACTACTTTAATCTCTAAAAATTAATGAATCTGCCTTTAATCTTGTAGAAATCTCTACTTTCTCTATTTAAAAAGTGCTTATCTTTTTTCTCAAACTGAATGCATCTCCTTTTAAACCCTAAGTTATAATGATGTATTTATAGGATAATAAAGAAAAATCTAAAAATAACTCATAAATGTGTCTTTTCTGTTTTTTACATTGCGGCTTATTTTAGGACCTAATATAAATTGAATTTGGACTTGGATTCTTCATAAAAGTTATATCTCTTAAAAAACATATTATCTTAAGCTTTTAAATCATCTCAATCAGACCTATATAGCTCTAGATAAAGACCAAATACTGAGATTGACCCATGTCTTGACTCCATATTTGCATTAGAACCAGTTCAAGGATCGTTTTACAATAGAAGTTTATCTTTTCTTCAAGGCTTAACCGGTGTTGCAACCGGCTCTGGCCTAATTGTCTCCTATGAACTGGTTAATGAACTGGTTCACCATAAAACTTATTTTCTTTGTCTATATGCAACTAGTGCAATGCCCAATTTTCTTTAGAACCGAATCAAAAGTGGGATTATCTTAAAAAAAAGCTTTGGATTTGCTTGATTTCACCACAACACCTTGAAAACAAATGATTTAAGTACTTAAAATACACTTAAACTCTATAAAATATAAATATATTGCCTAATAGACACAAAATAAAACTATAATTATGTGCTTATATAATAGAGTTATCATAAAAATTATATAATCTTTAGTATTATAATAAATTACCCATGAACTGTTAGAAGAAAGTATAAAAATATTTAAAACCTTACCACAATTATTTGTAGCTACTACTAATGATAATGGTCTTTCAACAATATCGTCATTTGTCTTTGTTTCCATAACAACAATATCTGCAGTCTTTCTATAATTCTTTCTTTCAAGGAGCACAACTATGATTCTACCACTTTGGATATTTTTGTAGCAATAATCTTTAATATGTCTAATTTGATTACAATTAGTGCATTTATAAGTAGATTTTTCGGCACCATTGATTGATTTTGGTTTGTCTGTAGTCATCATTATTATAGTTTTAGAATTTTCAGACTCTTTGCAGTGCTTGTCATTGAACCAATGTATCATGTTCTTTTAAATTTGAAAGTAGTGTTTTTCTTTTGTAAAATCTCTTTATAATTTGGTCAAAATCACCATTTAACCCAATAATAAATATCTACAACCTTAGTCACTTAATGGACTTTTAGTATGCTACAATATTCTTAGGATGCTTCATGACCACTTTATCTCGATGTGCCCAATTCTCAATAAACCTTAATAAACTCTCTATAATATTCACAGAGATTTTTCACTTTTTTTAGTGTGAAATTTTTTGATTAAATATAAAAATTGGCAACTCATCATTTTTATCATATATGACCTTTGATGGATGACTCCGTGTTTTATAAGCAGTGGGTAAGCGTAAGTAAAGTTATAATTTTGGAGTCATAAACATTAATAGATACCTTTTCACTTTTTGATTTTCAGTATCCTGTTCGTATTTATTTTTTAATTTTACATGAGGCTTAGTCTTGTCATAAATAGAGAAGAGCTTTTCCTCTTGGCAATATACATCTCCATTAGTTGTGGCCAAAAATAATAATTTGATTAGTAAGAATAATTCATGCATTAAAAGCACCTTTAAATGAACAACAATAGAAATGAATTTTCAATGTAGAGGATCCAATACTTCTTTAATCAACTTTAAAATTCAAGGAGATTAGTTTTAATAGCGATTTAAAATATTTATAGGGAAATGAATATGTACAATAAAATATATAGTGTACAAAACGATAAAATTGAAAACTAAACCAATTAGCTCTAAATTAGGAAAACAAATTACCCATAAATTAGGATAATATATTAACTCCAAACTATAGAGTTATAATATGTCATAACTGTATAATTCCTAAATTTAAGAAAAATTATAAAAAATCTCAACACAAAGTTATATTTGTTTTTGGATTACAGTAACTTTATCAACAAATTGATTGATTAGCATCGAATTTTTTTTTTTTTATTTCTTGCTAAAAGGTCTGATACTCGGTACTCGAGCATAGGTGAAAGATTTTGAAGATGTCTAACTAAAATATTGTAGCAGAAGGATTAAATTGTTGACAGAAATATATAGGAGGACCATTTAACTTGATTTTGAGAAAAAATGAGTGATGTCCAGAGGTTTTAGTAATTATACACTGGGTGAGTTGTTATAGGGCTTAAGCGAGTCACGCAGGGGAAAAGCCCTTTACTCGGTAACTAAGTAACTCTGTCACTCGGCGCTACGTTTAGAGCCGACTCTTTGCTCTGCAATTCCTCGAAATGGCAGCTTCGCTCCTATTTTCTCTACCATTAAGCAACAATCGGTGCTCTCTCTCTCTCTCTTCTTTTAAAAGTTTTGCTGTATTTCTGCTAGTTCTTATTTGGCGTGGAAACCCTTGTTTAGTTATTTGAGCTCTTTATTCGAAACTTTTGTAAATGAATTTTATGGCTAGTGATTTATAATTCAAAGTGATGAAGGGATTGGATCTCTTGGTGCTTTGATAAAATCTTGAAGTTGTTGAACTATTAATCTTTCTGTCAGATACAGAGCGTGCTTCCTTTTCCAGTGAATTATGCCTGTGAGTGTCCAAAGGATTGTTAAAAAGGACTTATCTTTTGCTTATTTTGAACTTCTTCTTTTGTTTTTTTTTGTTTTTTTTTTCTTTTGGGTTTATTGGGAATTTGCTTCTTTAAATGTCAAGATATTTGTTTTGTTTCTTTTTGTCAAATTAACATTTTATAGTCTTATGATAGCATTGCAAGGTTGTAATTCTCTTGTTCGAAACTTTTCAGGATTGCTCAGGCATGTGTTCCCTTCCTTCCAAGCCACCAGAATGGCATGAGATGCTTCTCAATGTTTCTCCAAAAGAAGAGATGCAACTTTGAACCATACATGATACTCAGTAAAACCATGAATCGTCAGTGTATATTTAAAACTTTTGCTTCAGTTTCCTCGATAAATGCAGATATGGTTTTCCAAGAAGATGTTGCTTCATCAGGTTCTTCAAATGAAAGTGCCTTCCTAAGGTAGGAAGTAGGAACTTATTCAAGCTAGGTACCTCATTTTTTACATTGTTGATTCTTTTTCATTTTTTTCTTGAGCATTTAAAGACTTGGATTGAACATATTCTGGCATCATTTTTAGGATCCGGTCCTTTATCTAGATATTAATTTAGCAAGTTTAATTTTTCTTTTAAAAGAAAAATTGAAGGCTTTGATGGTGTGTTTAGTTTTGTAATAGCAGGTCTAGACCATTGCTTGATGATCCAAGTAATCCTTCAAATGGAGTGAACGATTTTGCGAGACAATTGCAAGAGTTATTTGATGAAGTGAAGGCAATGATTTTAATGGGAAACAGCAGTGATGCTATGGACTTACTCCAAGCAAATTATGAAATTGTGAAAGAACTGATCGATGCAGGTGCTAGAGGCATTGAAGAAGCTGCTATGCTTGACATCATAGCCTTGGGATACATGGCTATTGGTGATTTAGGGACTGTCGGCTCTATACTGAATTTGGTACCTTTTCTTATTGTTTGTAGGGATAGTGTTAAAACCTTTTATTGGCTTTATTCCATTCAATTGTGTTTAATGAAGATCTCAAGAAATTTATGGGCTAGAGATAATTTTCCTTTTTTAAATCTCAGAATTTTTGGATTACTATTGTATTCGTGTTTACCACAAATACAGACAGAAGAAATCTTATGAATTGAAAATCTAAAACTCAGCTTGACAGAAGATGTGTATTTGTCAATGATCATGGGCATGTAAACTTATGTCAACTTGTAAGGAATGAATTTAGTAATTTCACTATCTCTAGGTTGGAATTGTTCGCCATTGTATTATTTGTTCTCATTCTCTTATCTTGAGTCCCTGAATAGTTTGTTGACTGCATCTCAGTCTGTAGTCTACATTGTTATACCAATATGAAAAATCTTGAATATGTTGACTATGGAATATAGTCTTAAATATGTATGGAGTATAGAGTCTTAAATTGTTTCTTTCTCTCTGATGATTCATTTTCCTGGATGGCTAGTTGAATATGGTTATTAAAAATCTAAAAGATGATGGGCCCCTTCTGGATTCAGTGCTTATGCATATGGGAAGCATGTATTCAGCTTTGGGAAAGTTTGAGAAATCTATGATCGCATATCAGAGAGTGATTAGTGTCCTAGAAAGCAAATATGGTAAGTGCAACCTTGTGTATATTTTTTTGCCGTTCATCTTTGTTAATGTGGCACTAGAACTTGATCATTTACTTCAATAACTGCTGCATATTGGCTTATCATTTTAACAGTACCTTATTATTTTATTGTAATATTTTAGAAATAATTAACTATCAACTAAATTAATTGCTAAAAAAGTATTGAAGCTCGATAAAATGTGTTTTCTCCCCTACAGCAGTAAAACAATTTGACATTTTCCTGTTATGCCAGCTTGTTTTTGGCCGAAAACAAATTTTCATATTTACCTGGGGTCATTCTGGAAGTAAAAGAATAGAATGTCCTGACAACAACTAATCTATGCCGTTGCAGTTATTCTTGATTTCTTTCATATAGATGATGCTCTTTCTTGGATGCTAATCATGTTTTGGCTATAGTCATGATCAACAATATGAATTTTTTTGCAAATTTTCTGGCAACTTAATAGTTGACAGGATCAACTAATATTTTCATGTAAAAGCAAAAAAAAGAAAAAAAACTGAAATCAATATGGTCGATTGAAGTTTTTTTGCAGAACTGAATAGAAATAGATATTCATATTCATATTATAGTGTTTTACTTTTGATCATGGCACTGCCATTGTTCTTCCAAAAATTTTTTCCGTTAACTTCGCAATGAAAGCCCTAACCTAAAACTCATTGGTGATTTATAACATTGCTTTTCTAGGGGAAAGTAGTATTTTTATAGTCCCACCCTTGCTGGGGATGGGAAAAGTACTTGGTTCCATTGGAAGAGTGAACAAAGCAACAGAGGTCTACCAACGTGTAATAATTATTTTGGAATCAGGCAGAGGCGCTGAGAGCAAAGAATTGGTGGTTCCTTTATTTGGTCTAGGCAATCTCTTGATGAAGGAAGGAAGAACCACAGATGCAGAGATTCATTTTATTAGGTCAATTTACTTTTATGTTGTCTTTGCTTGATTATATAGAGAGAGAGTTTCATGTACAATTGTTTACTTCATTATTTATTTTGTCTTTTTTCTCTAGAATTTTAAACATTTATAGGAAGCTATATGGGGAAAATGATGGAAGATACGGCATGGCTTTGTGTTCCGTAGCCAATTTAAAGTGCTCAACAGGTAAGGGAGATAGATATCCTGACATTTAGCT